>NC_079170.1:16126490-16341701 GCF_947568905.1 Ostrea edulis | reverse complement strand
TCAGCTTTTCTGGTCCAGTGGTTCTTGAGAAGAAGACTTTTAAAGATCGTTCCTATATATAAGTATGTAAAACTTTGATTCCCTATTGTGGCCCCATCAAACCCCCGGGGACCATGATTTGAACAAACTTGAATCTGCATTATGTCAGGAAGTTTACATGTAAATATCAGCTTTTCTGGCTGAGTGGTTCTTGAGAAGATTTTAAAATATTTTTCCTATATATTTGTATGTAAAACTTTGATTCCCTACTGTGGCCCCATCATACCCCCAGGGGCCATGATTTGAACAAACCTGAATCTACATTATGTCAGGAAGCTTTCATGTAGATTTCAGCTTTTCTGGTCCAGTGGTTCTTGAGAAGAAGCTTTTAAAGATTGTTCCTGTATATTTGCATGTAAAACATTGATCCCCTATTGTGGCCCCATCATACCCCCAGGGGCCATGATTTGAATAAACTTGAATCTGCATTATGTCAGGAAGCTTACATGTAAATATCAGCTTTTCTGGCTGAGTGGTTCTTGAGAAGATTTTAAAATATTTTTCCTATATATTTGTATGTAAAACTTTGATTCCCTATTGTGGCCCCATCATACCCCCAGGGGCCATGATTTGAACAAACTTGAATCTGCATTATGTCAGGAAGCTTTCATGTAAATCTAAGATTTTCTGGCCCAGTTGTTCTTGAGAAGAACAATTTTAAACATTTTTCCTATATATTTGCATGTAAAACTTTGATCCCCCTATTGTGACCCCATCATACCCCAGGGGCCATGATTTGAACAGTCTTGAATTTGCATTGTCAGATAACATTCATGTAAATCTCAACTTTTCTGGTTCAGTGGTTCTTAAGAAGAAGATTTTTAAAGAGTCATCCTATATATCAGTATGTAAAACTTTAATCCCCTATTGTGGCCCCATCCAATGCCCGGGGTCCATTATTTGAACAAACTTGAATCTGCACTATATCAGGAAACTTTCATGTAAATTTCAGCTTTTCTGGTCCAGTGGTTCTTTACAAGAAGGTTTTTAAATGACCCCACCCTATTTTTGCATTTTTGTGATTATCTTCCCTTTGAACGGGACATGGCCCTTAATTTGAACAAACTTAAAAGCCCTTCACCCAAGGATGCTTTGTGACAAGTTTGGTTGAAATTGGCCAACGGTTCTTAAGAAGAAGTTAAAAACGTGAAAAGTTTATGACGACGACATACAACGGACAAATTTTGATCAGAAAAGCTTACTTGAGGTTTTGGCTAAGGTGAGCTAAAAACTGTAAAAAATATCATCTGTTTACAGAAATTCCATGATATAAGCACTACATTTCTATTCATTGTGTGACCCAACAAAAATGGTTTTATTTACTTCAGATATATATTGCTTTTGAAAAAATATAGGGTCCTTGGGGTAATTTATCAAAAATGTATACATGTGTTGGAGATTTAATTTGCCTGAAAAATCATAAAAGACTAGATTAATCAAGATATTGGACTAAGCAGTAAGCACTTTTAAAGTGTAAAATAACCAACATTTGAATTTCCACTTTTCTATATTCACAAGAATCGATCCCGAGGCAACCAGAAAGGATATCATAGCTCCTGTGTCCAAACACACTGAAGATTTCATAAATTTCCAGAAATGTTCTCCCTCCTTTGTTCTTGTCTTTGCCAGAGGTCTTTCTTCCTGTAATATTATATGCATGTACTACATTTATCACACCTAAGTGTCTGTACAATATGCTTAGCACTTTCAAAAAGATGACTTTCCCGAAATCTGAATTGATATAACTACATTACATAATCTATATGTTATTAAAAGGTAAATATGGGATATCAGAACTAGAAAATTTTGGAACTCTTCAGAAAAAGAAGTTACGAAAATTATACGTCACTTGGGAAACTCTTGTATACAAATTAGTGATCACTAAAGACGACTCATTTCTGATATAAAAATATATGCCTGGTTTAAAAATTATTTTTCAGAATGTTGCAAGTGAATATCCTTGTACTAAAACATGAGTTATTGGATTAAATTTCTAATGTTTGGTAGCAGAGATAAAAACAAAAGAAAAAGTATATTTCCTACACTGTATGCACTTGTATGGATATTTACTTTATAAGATTTTCTTGAGTCATAATAACCGACCGCTATGAAATGATATAATTAATCACAATAAATTATTTATAAATATATCTCCAGAAATGTACATATACATGCAGCAACATGTAGCCCCACCTTCCCCCACACGTTTCTGCCTTCCCCCCCCCCCCCCTGTTTTCCTGAGATTGCGTTAAATTATCACATACAATATTAAACTTTGTTATTAGTACATGTATGCAAAGATCGATTCATTAGCTGCTCACTTGATATAGTAGCGGTGGATAGTACTGGAAATGCAAGGTTAGATTGATTTCAACTTATGAACAGAAGAATACATCCCCCCTCCCTTGAACTGTGACTAAATACATTGGTATCATGTCACAAAAGGTGCAACGATTAACCAAGACACGGTATATCACTGAAATATTATGCAACGGTTCGATTCACGATATTTTACACTATACCGCAGTTTGGTATTCTCGATCTGGATTAATTTGAACTGTCCAATTTGGCTTTAAGATCACATGTATGTTGTAACAAGAGTACCACCAATGGTACATAATATGCCCGTGAAAAGCTAATATAAGGTGTTTCCTTACACTACGATTTGTAGAACATGGCTTCAAGTAGTATCAGCAATCAATGTCAGAGTGTGACATACTTTCTTTGCATCATAAAAACAGATCAATCATGTACTCTCTATGTAATATTTTTATTTGGCATAAAGTGTATGTGTACCAAGTTTGATGGTACCAGCTCCAATGGTTCAGTCTCTATCCTGCTACTACTATCTTGACCTTTGATCTTGAGAAACAATCGATATTCTCCACTTGGCAAAAGATGTATGTGTACCAAGTTTGACAGTCTTAGCCCCAACATTTCAGTTTGTATACTGCCTACAAGGTTTTCCTACTAAGTGATACTATGAACTTGACCTTGATCAAGAGGTACTGTGAGCAATGCTCACTACGAATACCCCCCGCTTACCCCAATCTCCCAAAGGGTGTTGGTAATAGGTATACACTACCTCTTTTCTGAGTGTAAAAACAAATGGCATGACAAACCGAACCATATTGCTACTTCGATGTCCAGTGTGTGTGACCTTTGACCTTTTGACCCCAAAATCGATAGGGAACATCTTCATCCCATGGGTAGTCCATATGTATGATATGGTGACTGTAGGTGGAAAGGATAACGCTTTAGAGCCCGGAAACCATATTGCTACTTCGATGTCCAGTGCGCTTGACCTTTGACCTTTTGACCCCAAAATCAATAGGGAACATCTTCATCCCATGGGTAGTCCATATGTATGATATGGTGACTGTAGGTGGAAAGGATAACGCTTTAGAGCCCGGAAACCATATTGCTACTTCGATGTCCAGTGCGCTTGACCTTTGACCTTTTAACCCCAAAATCGATAGGGAACATCTTCATCCCATGGGTAGTCCATACATATGATATGGTGACGGTAGGTGGAAAGGATAATGCTTTAGAGCCCGGAAACCATTGCGTGTACAGATGGACGGACGGACAGACAGACGGACAACCCGATTCCAGTATACCCCCCACAACTTGTTGCGGGGGGTATAAAAACAATAGACATCTTCTTCTCATCATGGTGATCGAATGTACTAAGTTGCAATATCCTGGAATTTATGGTTTGGTCTGTATCCTGCCCACAAAGTTTTCCTACTTAGTGATACTACGACCTTAACCTTTGATTTCTGACCTTGAAAAATGTTAGGCATCTTCCTCTCATTATGGTGATCAAATGTACCAAGTTGCAAAATCCTAGATGTTACGGTTCAGTATGTATCTTGCCCAAAAGGTCTAGACAGACAAACGGACGATGGTTACCATAATACACCCTGTCCAAATAAAGATGGTTTCCGGAAATGGAAAAATGTGGTGCCAGTGAAATATTTCTCGCCCTGTGAACCATTAATCCCAAATATGGGAGCATTTTGGACATGCAGTTGTAACAGTAAGGTGCAATTAAATGATACTAAAACCAGTGTAATTGTTCATTAGTTATCATTCATATTGATACACTTGTAGCATGTTAAAAGTATCATGATACGTATTGTATTGTCAAGTCTGTATCTTACAATGTATCGTATCATGAGGCAAGCGTATCGTTGCACCCCTACATGCTACCATGTTTAATACCAGTATTGAATATTAGTATAATAGTTTGATATTTCACAGTTCATACAGTTGTCTCGTATAGTTTTTTTTTTCAGGAATGAAATAATCTTATTCAAAACTCTATAATTTTCAGACCTCTCTCACCGAGTACAGAAAAATACTTGTGTGATTAACAGATTTCATTCATATTTTTAGGGCTTTCCATCTTTCTGTGGAAAGTCCTATTGTTATTGTTCTGTTTATTATTTTCCTGCCTTCAAAAACTTTTTTCGTCTTCAGACTTATCGAAAAACTTTAAAGTTCATGATATAGCACTTCTTGAGAAACTAATACATTTCAACCTGCGTCATGGAACTTTGGCCCCTTATGGAGTTATCTGACCTTTGGCAGAAATCATTGTTATCGTTACTACTTTTTAACCGTAAATGATAGGAGGATGAAACCTTTACAGGTCAATTAGTAGAATTGAAGAACTTTAAATGAAGGGATTAGCTGACCGTTAAAAGGAATTAATGCCCCCCTATGTTTCACGATTTATACCTAAAAAAATGACGACTCCTAAAGTATTCGTCGTAGAGAGACGGAACACACTGAAATGGGTTGGGTGACCTTGAAGAGTTGGTCAAGGTCAAAGGTCATCCAGAATAGCGAGAAAATGGCACTTTTTACACCCTTTTCCCCACTTCACATAGCAACGAAATATCACATGGGTCAGCAAGGAATTTTCCATAGGTCTCGATATCATGAATTACAACTCTAAAACTTTGACCACACTGCGAATGTCGGCGACTCACATTGAAAACCCTGTTATCGCTACTCCTACTAGACCGAAAGTCGTGGAGATGCGAGACCTTCCTCGACGAATTCACAATAAAACTTTCGCATAGAGAAGTTAACCGAGGGAAACCGAGAACCCTGAAGCACGATTCTCGCCCCCAAAAGTCTCTGACATTGTCATTCGAGCCCACAACTTTTTCACAGATCTAGTTAGACGTGGAACCACTTGTGCAAAGCCCCGTGACCTCTCTGACCTTCAAAATGAGGTCAAGGTCAAGCTTTCCCTCTCATGGAGTTTTCGAGGTTTGACCTTGAACGTGGGCCAAGGTCAAAGGTCAAGGCCACACATCAAGGGGCCAGTCTCCACAAGCATTTTATGCATCAAAAGATATGAAACTTGAACTCAATCTGTAGTTACTGCACTACAAGTTTCAATGAATTCTCACAAGCATTATGCAAAAATATCTGGAAAACCAATGGGACAGACTGATTGACAGAGAGACGGACAGAGAGGAAACCTAAAATCCACTTGACTTTCGTTTTATAAACCGGTAGGGGACTAATAACTGGAATTAGTCTTTGAACTTTATATGGTTATTCTCCTTGATTTTTTTTAATTTTTAAAAGATTCATTTCAAGCAGACTGTTGTGATGTAATGGTGATATGTGATATATAACCTTAGATGTAAATTATGTTCCCTACCTGTTCTGCCTCTAACTCTCCCATTTCAACTAATGATGTTCATGATTGTTCCTCCTAGAAACAAAATTTTACACATCAAACACATACATGTACATAATGCATATTATACATTTATTGCATGATAGTGAGGGAGATATGAAGATTTATTCACCCAAGAAAAATCCTATTCCCCGAGGGCAACGCCCGAGGGGAATATGATTTTTCTTGGGTGAATAAATCTTCATATCTCCCGAACATTCATGCAATAAATTGTTTATTATACCGAAACAAAGCAAGACCACAAAATTGCATTTGATATTGGAGTCCGCTCATCTATACATTGTACATGTATGTAGCTGAGATTGCCCTAACGGTAACACCGCGTCTCAACGAATTAGATGGTACAAACTGCGAAATAGAGTGATATGATAACCAGTTTTTGTTTTACCATTCTCCTTGAATGCTGATACAAACTGCGAAATAGAGTGATATGATAACCAGTTTTTGTTTTACCATTCTCCTTGAATGCTGATTTACTTGCTTGTTTTTGTATCAACCAAAACCAGGCGATTTAACTGTGTATCAGAGACCCGTATATTTTGTGCCTTACGAATTATGGAAGTAGAATGACTCGGACTTATTGTGACGTCACAATACATTTCGTCGTCTTTGACATTAACTTTATGGAAAATGCACGAGGCTGCCCAAGCGGTAAATATGATAGGGAGATATGATGTCTGAGAGGGAGATATGAAGTTTTGTTATCCCTGGCATGTGACCGTCTAGACCAATCAGATTACGCGTTGCATAGAATTCTCATACTGGGGTATAATAATACAGGTTTTAACACAGTAATGGTACAATGATAAGCAAGAGCTTTGGCTACAATCTCCTAAAACATACAAGATTTAATTAAAAGTTCTTTTAGTTTTTGTCTCTGTGTCATATTCTCCACTTTATCTTATACGTTACCCATTTTAGGAGGACCTCATTTTATTTTATATGTATATATGTTACCCCACTTAGGAGGACAATATACACTTGCACACATACAATTACAGACACCCCTTGTGTCCTTGGCACTTTCAACATTGTAACTTTTTCTAAGCGGCAACCTAAGGAACAATACTATTTTACTTAATATCATCAACATATTTTTTCAATGCCATATATTTCATCTTCCAAAACATACATGCTTATAATATATATATGCATATATACATGTATAAACATTTTCTACTTTAGGTAGACTTGTCATTGATCCCCAATTGTCACTTCTGATTGATTTCAAAGAGACTGTTGCAATGTGATGGTGATATATAATCTTAGATAAAAATTATGTTCCCTACCTGTTCTGCCTCTAACTCTTCCATTTCCAAAAATGATGTGCAGGATTGTTTCTCCTAGAGACAAAATTTTACACATCAAACACATACATGTACATAATGCATTTTAATACAGTAATGTTGCGATGATATCTGGGTTTGACACTAAGGCACGTCCGACCGACCGAGTCTACTAAATGATAGGTCCGGTCGGGTAAAATGTCGATTTACTAGTCCAACTGGTTGTGTTAAAAACTAAACAAGAAACTTTACTTTAAACCGTATGATATTTTATTCTTAACTAAAAGAAAATAACTGTAAAGAGTTTGCAAGCAATCTTGAACCATGAGATGGAATACTCTATTTTAAGTTCTAATAAATAAGTAGCGGTCGGTAGTGATGTTTTACGACATCTACTCGATGTTGATTTTAAACAGTTTATTTGAATTGACTATAATAAAGTGTTTATCAAGTTAATAAATTACGTAATAAACATTTATCGGTGTTGACGTATGTGTGGGAATGTCTCTATATTTATGCCTCATTCACACGAAGAATTTAAATCGCATTAAACGTAAGTTAAAACGAATTAAATCTGAATCGTGTTCACACGGAGATTTTAATGCGCATTAGATTACTTCGAATTAAAATTGACATCGCGAAATAATGCGAATTAAATTTACTTCGCATTAGCTCCGTGTGAACGCTAAGCGAAGCTAATTCGCATTAAATGTACACGCATGCGTAATGGCAAATTTGGGTCACATGCATCATACCCATGGTCAGCTATATATACTAATGTCAGTTTTGTACGAAAGGCTAAGCAAAATGATAATTTACACAATATTCATTAAAATATCTATAAAAATAATTTTCAATAACATAGTCTATTCTTTTTCGCGCACCCTTTAATAGAGATGCATACAACTTTAATGCGCATTAGTTTACTTCGCATTAAATATTACCACCGTGTGAACGCTATTTAATTCGATATTTGATGCGAAGTAAAATTTGATGCGCATCCGTGTGAACGAGGCATTAAATACGACTTGTCGTCCTCAAGGAAAGACGTCCCAGGAGAAAAAAGAAAAGGTTAGGAAGAAACAAAGCAGGGCTTATGAAATATAAAATAAATAAAAAGCCGGTTGAGGTCATTTTATACTAAATAGACTAAAGAATACCCGTGCCGGGTAGAATTTAAGGTAGAGATTGATAGGTTGATGCTAAAAAAATTAACCATTGAATTTTTTAAATTTCGATATATGTTTATGATGAAGCTTTGATATAAAACATATTAAAAAATCAATGTTGGTAATCGACCTTGTTTTTAAGAAATATGGCAATTTTGATAGCACCTTCTTTAGTCTTTGCAAAGCGTAAAAAGTGAAGAAAAATAAGTAGAGAGCAATATACAAATAGAGCTATAACATTTTTATTGTAAAAAGGATCATAACTTGTCATATATGGTTTCAAACAACCTTTCACATAATTGTATATTACACATCAATTTCAAGTTCAGCAATCATTGTTAACATGCAACAACATTACTTCAACAAAGCTACATTGGCCTATTACCTTAAAATAGTGCACAATATTTGCACACAGGGTCATACCTTTGCTTTAGCTTAAAAAAAAATTACCCATCAAATTTCTTATTTTATTTCATTAAGTGGTTAGTCTATTAGTAAGTTAAATATAAGAAAAAAATTATACACCATAATGGGGTTCAATATGGAACTAGCAAAAAATTCCTAACCCCACCCCCTTTTTACAAACTACACATTTTCGTAAGAAAAAGGATTATTAAAAGATGTTGTAAACAATCCATCAAAAAAGCTTGCTGAAATTCGAAGATTCTTTGTAATACCTTTTTTAAATTAATAAATATAATATAGAAAGTATGTATTTCAAATTTTAGCTTATACTTTGTTGTAGTTCTCGTTGTTGACCTTTGTGCACTTACACTCAGAATATAAATTTATCATACGTCATCACATTTGATGATTAATATTAGAGTTTTCCCACATAAAAATCCCCACAAAAATAAAAATACAATTTATAATTGTTAAAACAAATGTCTCCATTACATCCCAACCCCTTTAATATACTGCATGGTATGGAGGAGAAAGAATGAGCAGGAACATAGACATCATGAATTGCACTCGGCGCATTGAGAAGAAGGATTTAGCCAGCAGAGATAAACTACTGACTTTTTAATAACTTAAAATGTTTAAGCATTCGATCCCAAATTACCTCTGAGAATTGAACATGACAATAAGAAGGTTTCTATAAGCTATTTCAGGGGCGGGTTGGGAACTGTAATCAAGGGGGGGGGGGACTGTATGAGGCAGGGGTCTAAAAGTAATTCAATAAATCAAAACGATTTGTCAGACATTTATTTCTCCGAGAGTGGAGGAAATTATTGCTCTTTTATCGTATATATTTTTCTAAACAACATACCACGATTTACCTTAAACTTGAAAATTTTAGGGGGGCACGCGCTGGTTCCCCCCCCCCCCCCCACTTGCTCTCACAAATATATATGTATCTTCATAAGTTTATGAGTCCTACTTGTAGTCTCACACTGAAACAAAAACTCGCTATTGGATAACTCAGAATGCATGCATACTGCATTATCTATTTGTAATTTCTCCCAGTTCACGGTATATATGCACTGAATGTGTTGGGGGGGGGGGGGTAGAAATTGAGAAATTCAAACACATTGATTAAAAGTTATAAAATTGGTATTTTATTTTCATTTAGAAATGTTTACTGATTTTGATATATCAAAAACTTAGAATAATCAACAATGACACTTCATCTACATTTATGTAATATTATTGTCTTTAAGAAAGACATATAATAGTATACATGAGTACATGTACTTGTTTTCAATTAAATTCACACTTTAGTATGTTGCACAATATATCTGGGCTCACAAATACATTATTGATTCTATCCATCTCCCACATTGTGCAGAAGTTCTTGAATTTTCTCTGTAACCTGTAAAGTTGTGGGGTCCAGGGGATATGACATCATCAATGTAAATGAAGTACCTGTTAAAATATATTCTGTATATTCAAATATTGAAAAAAAAGATGAATATGATTATTTAATATACTAAGAATTGTCTTTACAAATACAAATGTCTGGTGTTAAAATAAAAAATTCTATCTTAGAAAATACTGTACCTTTCTTGCTGATTTTCAAGGCAAATTGCTGTTGAAGTTGTTGACTCGAAGCCCATTTCAACTTGCACTGGTCCTTAGGATGACACTTAGGGAAAAATCATCATAATTAATATTTGCACAGTCAGTATTAATCATTAATTATACTGTGTCAGACAATGTCAATTTTAAAATTGTGTGTCTCAATGCATCTTCAGTGAACTTTAAAATACTGATATATTGAAAATTACATTTATTATGTTAATTTTTAAAATCTTGTCTGAAGTCAGTATTACATATGTAACACTATGTTAAATGTGTGCAGTGCAGCAATGTGAACTCTTGCAGTAGTAGTACATCTGAATGAGTGTTATTTACTTTATATTGTTATAGCTAACTTCTATTTAAACTGTACATACCCCATACACACACCCCCCTTAATGAGTTGAATAAACATCATGATTATCATATTGCAATATGAGATGACAGATATGTTTTCATACGATAAACTGCCAGTTCATTCTAATAATATCAAAACAAGTCAATTCTAGATTTATCAGACATGTCTCCTTTACCAAGTGTGGGTCAAGAGAAGGACATACATATCTTATGTTCATACAATACATACATTTGCCTATGAGGGGGCTTGTGATTTTACAAAATATTAATATTTTAAATTGTAGACTTGCATGCTTGTGTGAAACATGAAACCCCAGATTTGAAATATCTCTTAGGTCAATGAAATTTCAAGATACTATAAGTACTATCATGTATACCAAATAGAAATTTAGTGCACCCCCCCCCCAAAAAAAAACTTGTGAGAGCCCTATTTTTTTTTAAATGTGGCATATACATGATATTCATTTACAATTAGATGAGCTTGTAGGAGTTATATTTCGGGCACATATGGAATATATAAATGCAAAGAAAATGAAACATCTCCAAGTTGTGTGTTTATAGATGTTATTATAAAATCACGTTGTGAAATAGCAGAGGAAAAGTGGGTTGAATACAAATTTAATTTGCCATATTTTTTTCACTTACCAAACAAAATTATAATCTCGTTGTCCACGTTGAATGCATCCATCGAATTCCTCTTCTCAGAAGAAACTTTGTTTAAACTCTCAATGACTACATAAACAGTATTGAAACTCGCAGCACTCGGAGTCGGACATCACGATCACGCTACATCAACAACTTTGTAAAATTGTTTACGTAGCGCAGCTATGCATGGTCGTGAGGTAAAAAGTGCCATTCTGCACAGACGAAACATTTGGTCCACTATTATTACATTGACGTATTCCTAATCTAAACTATGGCCAACTGTCTCTATCTTTCGTCGAGACGACCCCCTCAATCATCGAGTCAGTCACAGCAACAACTTGTACTTTCGGAACCCCTTTATGTTTTTCAACTACTCTATGACGGTGTACGGAATTCCGGAAAATAAATTCACGTGAATATACACGATTTTTACTGATCACGTGGTTGCTATCCGTCTCTACCTTAAAGAAACAGAAAACATGTTTGAAAATCAAATATTGAATGACGCGTGACGAGACTTAAGATATTTTTGAGACGTTTTGGTTCAAACTTAACGTTTGTCATTTAAATGAAGTATTTTTAAAATATGGAGAAAGTTCAAACTATCAGGTTTTTTTCTGGAAAGTTTGTCAGGGCTAGTGGATATAAAGTCAGGTCTAGTAAAAATCATTTGAAGTAGCCGACTGGTCGGGTGCTCAAAAAAGTAAATGTCAAACCCTGGATATGCAAGAGTTTTGGCTACAATCCCCCAAAACACACAAGATTTAAAGTCCTTTTTGTCTTTGTCTCCATGTCATATTCTCCATTTTAATTTACATGTATATATGTTACCCCTCTTAGGAGGACAGTATACATTTGTACACACACATGTACACAGATGCTGTTTGTGCCCTTAGTACTTTCAACATTGTCACTTTTTCTTAGCCAATAATTTTTTTTTTATTTATCAACATTTTATTTTTGAATTCCATTTCAATCATCTACCAAAACATATCCAAGCATCTGCATTTTCCATTTTTGGAGGCCCGGCTATGTACATGTGTGTGTTTGTTAACTATTATAAAACGGGTTGTTTTAAATTAATTTTTCTGCAAGTACATGCATACTTTAGACAAGATTTTATGTAAAACACACACTAGGAAAACATAAAGTCAGCAATCACAACCTGAACACTGAACAAGAAATCAGTGGAATGTATACCTGCATACTGCATGTTTAATACCATTTATGCAGATTCAAGGTAGCTCTACCCTTATGCGACTCATCAATACTAATGGTTGAAATTGGAAACACTGTATTAATTTCCACTCGGTATAGTTCGATTTTATTAATAACCAAAGCAAATGTATATGTTGCCACCTTTTTTAAGATGTCAAACATATAAGAACAGAAGTATAGGTCAACATCAGAAAACCACACATTTTCGTAAAGCAGAGTAATAAAACATGAGAAAAATGTATTAAAATGACAAATTTTTAATGTCAACAGTATAGAAAAACAGTTTATTTATAAATATTTTTTTCAACTCTCAAAAATTAAGCGCCCCCCCCCCCCTCCTTTGAAATACAGTACTACTCACCTTTTTGATAACAGAGTTTTTAATCTCTCTAGCAATCTCTTTGTTCCGCACTGAATTTCATAATACATGGTATCTCTAGTTCACCAATACCGGTATCTTAGGAGTAATGATAGTTTCCCCTTTACAATGCATTTCAAAGCCCCCCCCCCCCCCCCATGTTGTTAAAAAGAATGCTACAACTTTACTTATTTTTCGAGGCATGTGTCCAACTACTGCACCGTCCTTTACAACAGCAATCGCATATTTATGCATAGGATTGTTGATTTCTATTTTTTTTTCAAGAGTTTCTCCCTGGAATGGATCCCAGATTATAGATATCCCTGTAAACACGAAATCCCATAACTATATTCATACTCGGCCATAGTTGTGCTGCGAAAGTGAAACCGAAAGTTTAGTAAATCGTACGTGGTATTAGTCTTTGACACAAACGGTACCAAGTGAAATTGAAAGTAACAGCTACTACTGTATATTTTAATATAGACAAGAATGGATTAATTATTAGTGTTAAAAAAATGAAATAAAATTTATGTGTATATTTAATGGGAATATTTCAGCATAGAGTACTAAATAACCCCCCCCCCCTTCAATTTTCTAAGCACCCGGGGTGCTCAATAGGACACATATGGTATGTATAAACTGATAGTTGATATATGGGGAATCTTTGTATAAGACATACAGTAGAGGAATGCCAGGATAGGAGTTATCGCCCTTTACCAACTGGGCTATCAGGCCATCAGTGAGCAGCCCGATTGACTGCTGCTGGATATTGTACATGTGTTTTCTATCCTGAACCCTTCACAAGGTCAAACAATAAAAACAAACAACTTGTTGGATAAAAACCAATCACAAATTATGGAAGATCTTTTTTAAACATTCTTATCTACTCCTACAGTTTTTATTCAAATGTTGCTGAAATCTTTCTACTTTCCTTCACTATGTTTATCCAACATAATATGTAAACAATAATAAGCTTCAAGAAATAGTATAGCAAATAAGAAATGAAATGTGCCTTATTTTAAAAATGAATCCATATAATTCATGAAAAGAAAATCTTTAAAAACAGATAAAATTTCTTTGAATTTTAATTATAACAAGAAAAAATTAAAACAGTTCATCATTTCTTATGATTGTGATAGCATCAGTTATCTGATCCAATATTTCAAAGATTGCACATGGAATTTTTTAAAGGCAGATTTTGAACAGTCATGGACACAATGATTTTGGGATGGTTACATGCACATACCTATACCTCAGGATGTTCCTAATGTAATTTGAGATGCTAATTCATATTTCTTCTGCAATTTGTTTCAAATCGACATTATATGATTAATCAAAATGTAAATGATCACAGGTCGACCCTTACAGTATATGACAGTTCATTTTACCATGTTTACAAGAAAGTTAAAAGGCACACACAAAAAAACCCATCGTGACATCGTTTCAAATATTTGAAAACCTTTCTAGTTCAACAGGGATTTAAAGTAGATAAAATAAACAAATCAGTGGACCATTAAACCCTTAGAACTCTAGTCTAATTAAGCCTACATCTCCACTGGATTTAGAGTGCATTTTAATGCAACCCATATTTGTACACTTTACTTCTTTCTAAATCTAGGTAATTTATTATAACAATACTAAATAGTTCATGATATCCATAATATAATCAATAGATAGATTATTATAGGTCATGTTTTGATTGCATTTTGTATCACTCTAGAATAAATATATAATTCATTATATCATTCACTAAAAACCCATGCATGTACCCAGTGTTAAAATAAATCAGAATGGTATATTTTAATCATTTACTATCTATTATCAATTATAGGAACTCAATATGCTTACCATTGTATTTAGAAATGTGTCCAACAGAAAAGCCACTTTTGTACAGATCAGTCTTAACCCAATCGACACTTTCCTATTCTAAAACAATAAAAAAATATGTGTACATCATAACATGCATTCATTTTGGATGCAGAAAAAAAAATGTCATAAATTCTTATTACATGATTTGTTTTCTTTTATAAATCTCTAAGAGCAATAATTACTCCTACTCCTTGAAGATTAATTGTATATGTTTAATGCCCCCCTCAAGAATTTTTCACTCATATGGAGACATGCATCACCATTGCGGTAAAGGGCTGCAGTATTTAAAGACCTATGCTTGGTGCTTACGCCCTTTGAGCTTTAACGTGCCACACATGCTGTGACACGGGGCCTCTGTTTTTGCGGACTTGTCTGAAGGACCCATTTAGTCAACTCTTACGACAAGCAAGGGGTACTGAGGACCTATTCTAACCTGGTTTTCCACAGGAATTATGAAAAACATGACAGATGTCATGTAATTGGCACGTTTGGCAAGAGGTACATCACTTTTTATGTCCCAAAATTAAACAATTTTTCCACAGAAGAAATTATCAAGAACTTAATATCTTAGTAGAAAGTTATAGAAAAGCATATGCAGTCACAGGAACCATATAGGCAATTCAATATTGAATCAGTGGGACCAGGGCTCGAAATTAACATATGCCCGCCAGTCTGTGACTGGTTAAAAGTCTGGAGGACTGACTGACATTTGTTCTAGTCAGTCCGATGGGACTGGTTAATTTTCTAAAGCATCATTTTGGAAAATATACTTATGAAATTTTATACACACATTTGGCATGCTTTGATCTGTAGATATCAGATGAATCTGATTCATAAATATAAATCCCACATTTAAGTGTTACAATATTATCTGAGACATATTGAGTTTAATTTCATTTTAATAACATTAATGAAATATGTTTAATTATTTCTGGAAAACTCTGTTGGACTGGTAAAATTTTCTGCGGACTGGTTGAAATTATACCCCATCAGTCCAACTGGACTGGTGACATAAAAAGTTAGCTTCAAGCCCTGTGGGACAAGATATTTTTAAAACGTGGATAAATTAGTATTATGTGGTAATGACACATTTAGCTAAGATTCCTAAAACATGAAAATGAAAAACGTAAAAAGGGACAACATAGATTGGTGAGAAATACATGTAGTTATATCTTTCGAATTTCCTCCATTGTTTACAATAGTGCAATATCTTTGAAAGATGCGCCTTTGACAGGGACCAGTCATTTAGTCTGTAGTAATAATAGTAGGGAACATAATGGGGTGGTATAATATAGACCCTACAATTATTACAGACAAAACTACCGGTTCCTGTGGTGCAATACGTACACAATCAAAATAAGGACAATGCACATTGCATTGCAAACTGCACGGCGTCTCCTGCATTGTGTCGCTAAGTGCAGGACATAATGACAACACATTTTTGGGATTCTCTATATCCTAGAAAACCTTTATAACAATGCTAAACCATAGTAAACGACGCGACAAATATTGTCCTAGTCGTGTGTCATGGCGTGACGAGATCGAGACTCGGAGACGGTAGACCCTTCTTTCGCTGCCCAGTGAAGAAAACCAACGCGGTTATTCGTACTTGTAGGGGAAATTGTAATAGCCTAAAACCTAACAATATATACTTTGCGAGAAATGTGCCTTGAAATCATTTTTGAAACCAAAATAAGAAAAATTTACTTACACGTGACAACATCTTCGCAGACGCTGGATCCTTTCCGGGTGTCTCCGAAGGTTCCCGAAGTTCATTTCCGTAACATGACAGCAAAACAGAACGCAACAAAAAAATCACGGTGTTGGAAAATTAAAATTTTTTAAATACCATCTTTAAAAATATTAATCTAGATAATCTGACACCTAGTGGTTCAGAATAACGAAAAAATCAAACGAAATTTAAATATATTTCCGCTTTCGTTTGTGATGCCCATTTGAAAAATGTCTACACAAGTCGTGAAACGTATATTGCCAAAATAATACACGCTAGTTTTTAACAACTCTAGAATTTACACTTTTATGAATAAAATGAAATCTTTTTGCCCGAAATGTAAAGTTTAGATTCTAAATTTAAGGAAAGAAAACACATTTTACTCAAAAGTTAAATACATAATTTCATTTTACAAGTAGAAAATTGGGCAGACTTAAAAACGTCTGCTTAATTTATACGTCTGCCTAACGGTGGTCGATAAATATTTTGCGTCGGCTGAAGTCTTATAATAGGTATGTATATATATATATATATATATATATATATATATATATATACATATATATATATATATATATATATAGTTCCGTGGGGATCCGGGTTAGAATAGGTCCTCAGTACCCCCTTGCTTGTCGTAAGAGGCGACTAAATGGGGCGGTCCTTCAGATGAGGCCGCAAAAACCGAGGTCCCGTGTCCCAGCAGGTGTGACACGATAAAGATCCCTCCCTGCTTAAAGGCCGTAAGCGCCGAGCATAGGCCTAAATTTTGCGGTCCTTCACCGGCAATGGTGACGTCTCCATATGAGTGAAAAATTCTCGAGAGGGACGTTAAACAACATTCATTCAATCAATCAATCAATCTGTTTTACATGTATATGAACACTACTTTACACTCTGCTAATAGTTATAATAGTCTTGAAAGATTCGGATGTTTTCAATTATAAAGAATATTTGCAATCTTGAAAAGGTCAACTTTTGTTATGTGTGTTTTCAGGTACACAACTTTTTAATACTGTAACATTTGTTGATAGCTCTGACGTAAAATCAATGCTCAGTTTTATTGTGAATGTTCTAGGAAGTGAGCCGTGTCCATCAACATCGTTCCAGGTAACCGCCTCAGAGACATCCTTTACATTCGCTTCGAAGTCTCCTAGAATAGGTATATCCGATATATTGAGCTCTCAATACATCCATGTCTAGCGGTTTTTTTTAGTTTCTTATAATTTCACTATCTTCTGTTTGATGGTACATTGGTTCAATGCCTCAACACTGGTGGTGGTTTTTGTAAATATATGAATCCTTCTATTCATCTCCTGGATCAGCAGTTTCCATTTCCGTAAAATTTATATTTATGTGTAAGTATACACAACCCGTATAAAGATTTTGTGGCATATTTCGTTCCTCTGCTAAACGTTTTATGATCAAATTCAGGACTGTTCTCCAACAAGTCACCATATTCATCAAGCTATCTCAAAGACGTTTTTATGTCGTACGGTCATCTTTATTTTTAGCTTAATTGTTTGGTTGATTACGATATTGGTCTATGCATAATGAGTTAATAAGAATCCAAAGTTTCTATATGAAAAGAAAAACAATCCCTTGCTGTTGCCTTTAAGTCGACATTTGAATATATCGACAACGTTTTATATATTAACAATGATCATTTTTATTCGAATCACGGTTCTTTCGGAAATGACCTTCAAAACAGAAATTCCGTGTTGTTACAGTCGTTGAGGTATTTCACTTACAGCTGGTGACATCTCAATATGAGTGAAATATTCTCGGCGGGACGAAAAAAGCAAATAATCAATCAATCCATCAATCGATATATTCTTTTTATCACTGATTATCTAGGGATTTTTATCCTATTCTAGCTACAGAGTATTTCATTTTTATCGTGATATCACCAGATGTAAGTAAATATCACAGATGTTAACCTAGATATGGCACTTGGGGCCGTTGGGGTGTGATTTGTGAGTTTTCGTTAATTGTGTAGCCGCCTACCTTGACAGAGAACCAGATTATTGAGGCGTCACCCGATAAAATTACTGTTAGTTGTAATATCGGACACTTTTCACAATCACTATACTATTTGTATCGAACCAAACATGCTTACTTTACTTAGACACCTAATCCCATCTCTGGTATTTGTTTTTCCAGGAGTCTCTGTTTGCCCAACTCTTTATTTTGCATTCGTTCTGCACACATTTGGTGTGTCCAGTGGTCCGTGTTTGCCCAACTATCTATTTTGTATTGCTTATGTGAGTTATGAGATTGATCACTGTTATCTTCATATTTTCATGTCGGCACTACTCGAGCAGTGAGCTTGATGATAATGAAAATTTGGCATGTTTCAAGATTAAAAAAAAAAGTTTTAAAACATATTTTGAAATATTAAGTAACTGTTAGAAAATGTGCCTATGGTCGAGTTTTAAAGGAAAACTTGTTTATAAAAACTAACCTCCTTATCTTTTGCAGATGTTGAACACAATAGATGTTTTTTTCTCGATGTATATTATTGCTGTTCTATAGAACAATGATCTCTTATTACATACTGTATACGTTGTACTGTGCATTGTGGTAAATAAATCAAAATACACAAAATCAAAACTATTCACAATGCAAGGTGAAGATAACGAACAATGATCAATCTTATAACTCCTATAAGCAATGCAAATAAATAGTTTGGCAAACAATGACCCCTGGACACACCAGAGGTGGAATCGGTGCCTAGGAAGAGTAAGCATCCCCTGTTGACCGGTCACACCCGCCATGAGCCCTATATCCTGATCAGGTATACGGAGTTATCTGCAGTCAAAATCAATGTGCCAACAACGGCTTAACAATCGGTATGAAACACGTCAGACAGCATTTGACCCAATGATAGGTTGTATCGACGAGCTAGATTGTTATAACGACCATAGAATTTGTGAAATGCTGACTTCAATCAAGACTGTTGAATCCCGGTACAATCAACTTGTTTTTCAGTAGCTTACCTCGATTTAAAAACTGACTATACGCAGAACGAGCTCTTGCATATCGAATAAGTTGAGATATGTAAACACCATAATTATGCAGGTTGCTACATAAATATGGGAAGTTGACGATGGAGAAGCTGAAATCATCCCGTTCGTCATACAGTTGAGTTGTCAGTTTGCCGTTAATGTCTACTTTCAATAAAATATCTAAGTATGAAGCAGAAGTGGGGTATATGTGCAGTATTAGTGATACAAAGGCACTCCAATTTAAAGAATAACATGAATGTTGGATCGACAATGATAAAATTAAATTGAATAATCAAAATATTCTAGATATAATCCGTGAGTTGCTTTTATATAGGACATCTTAAGTATGATAAACTTGGGTTGAAAATCTGGTAAACAATGTACAGGAAAGGTGATTTTACTGACATAGAACAAATATTTAGCCTTGCGCATAGTAAACCACTTTATACCAAAATATGAGTTATATATTGCTAAAAGACTTCATGCCTTATACTATCATGGAAAAATGTTTGCTAAGAAAAAAAAATGCAACTAGTCTTACACATGATGCAGGAAGGCATCAATTCATAAGTTTGTTAAATGTGCTTGGGGCAAGCAAATCTCGAGTGCGGGAACTACGAACTATAAATTACAGAACCAATAACGGTCAAACGGAGACGGATCGCCTCGATTACTAACATGGTCTAAGAGAGATAACTCTAAATCCTATGTGAATACATAAGACTGGATATTCTATACAATTTCTCGGTAATGCATTATATGTTGCAATAAGGAAGTGCTGAAACAATAGTTGATCTTGGGCATGAAACATGAGGAACACACTAGGTAGGCCAAGTATTTCTTAAACAATATCTTATGTAGAGTTCTAATTAATTTTTCTGATCAAATGAAGATTGCATAAGGTATGATTTGGTGAATGAAAAGACTATTTGAAGTTTTTTCTCACTGTTTTGTAATTCATCCTGAATAAGATTATTCTTCCATTACACTGTATAGATATATACTCTGATAGCAGAAGTTATTGTTAACGCTATCAATTTGGTTTTGGATACTTGCACAGATTCTCAAAATTGTGTTGATAGAAGAGGTGAAGATAACGTACGGTGATCAATGTCACAAATCCTATAAAGAATAGAAAATTAAGAATAGAGCGGACACGGACCTTTTGACACACGATATTGTACCTATTTTAACAGAAAAACATCCTTTCGTTAAATGTATGCTAAGTTATGTTGGCATAAAGTAAACATATCATCTATGTTGACCTCTTATACGTTAATTTCACAGATTGATTTTCAAGTTCTGAATCAAGTTTTATTTGCATTCGCTTCATTATTAAGGACCCAAAAATAATACCGTACGGTTTCTTTACGGATCACTGGATGTGGGCGGAGCTCATCTATGGTCATTGTTATTTACCTGGCCAAGATATCAGGGTGCTGTATATACTTTTGATATACACAGGAAGGGATTAGGGGCCGTCTGCAGTGTTTCTGTGGTCATAGTGTTTGTATAACAGTTGTATCCCTATGGCTAGATGACACACAGTCTACACCACCCCTCTTTCTCTCTTTTACTCTCAGTCATTGGCTCAATGAATAACTTCTTTTATAAATATAGAACTATCATAAATTGATAATATAAATTATTTCAATAAGTTACAAGTTTTAGAAATTAATGGGCAAAATGTTATTTGATTTCTGATTGTTTAATTTATAATACATGTATATAGAGGGGGGGGGGGGGTTACAATTATATTAAAATTGCGTTGTTCAGGTGTCTTTTTAAAGGCCGAGAGTAACCTAGAAAAATTTGCACCCCTACAGCAATTAAGCATATATGGCAAGAGGGCAGGGCTTAGCAGTGTTATCAGAATAAGCAGTAGTCTGATGCTTGACTCTACACCGCTCTGTAGCAGACGATATTTTGAACAGGGAAACTGGCATGATTTATCAAAATAAACTAAAGTTTTCCCGCATTTTTCTACCACTCTGCTCGATCTGTGAGGCACTGAAAGGATATGTTTTACTTTAACAAAATTTCACCCTAGGAACTACAAAATGAATTCATCATTGTTTTATCCATGCCTTTTAAAATATGTAGTTGTTTGATAATATACACAGATATTGGTATATATGATATACTAATACTTATGATTTTCCTCTTGGTACCTTTCAATTATGAGAAGAATTTGGGGGAAATTGTAGCTGTACAATGGAGAACATGTGCATTGAAGGATTATTAAGAAACAATTTGTCCATTATGATATTTGGAGACCTACTATCTGTGATTGTCTCTTTTGACATTGTAATGTTCACACGTAAGAGTCCAGATTGAGAGTAATTTTAGAGTGATGGTTGATCAATTGGACATTTGTCATCATTGGTGAGAGACAATGGTAGTTTCACAACTGGCCTAGGAGATTGTTGCTTAATCAGACAAACATCATGCTTGACATTATTCGAGAAAATGTACCAGCAATCCTGCAAAACTCTGAAACAGCGATCAGACTGAACAGTCCTAATGAGTTATTTTTATAAAGTTAACCAATTTTTTAAAGGAATTTGATTATATATAATTAAAAAATAAAATCTGGATTTACCAATGATATATGAATAAGTACTTTTTTTCACGTTAAACAGTGATTTTATTACATGTTTGCTTTGGTGCAATCCCTCTTATCTAGAACGAGATAAGCATGCTCGTGCAATATGTGAGTCAACATCCGGTGTAAACAATAATAAAAGATAATCACACCCACAAACTGCCAATCTCTAGTTTGAAATACAAATTTAGCCCTGCTTCAGATTTTTGAGGCCAAAATTAAAACTTCACGAGAATTTATATCTGAAATAGATATGGCCAATATATGCACAGTTATGAGGGGAACAAGCATACCTATTTTAAAATTTCAGTACAACAGCTTAATCTTTATTTTTGCAAAATAAGTGATGCAATCTGAATGTGACAAGAAAATTCATATATTCTACCATTTTCACCGATTGACTGCTTTTATACCCAATTGCCAGCCTTTAAAAACAATTGAATTATGAGAAAATAGTAGTTGTGGACAAGCCACTGCTATCAATACCCCAGAATACAGGGCTTCCTCAAGATTTAAAGAATGTATGTAGGTACTGGCTGTTATTGTTATCAAAACACCTCTCTGGGGTAGCTCTAGCTGCAGATGTCACTCCACCTGAGATATATTGTTAAATGTTTGATTGACAGACGGCTAACAATTTGGGGGTGTTAACTTAAAGTTGGGTCTTTAAGATAGATAAATGTAAATGATAGAAAATAAGACGTCACAATCAAATGATGTCACGGCAGTGTGAGTCAGTACAATCTCACATGGCTGTCTCACATGGCTAAAGTCGATCTGACACTGGTGATAATGTGAGAATGTACAGTCAACAAAAGGTGATATTGACTAGATACTTTTAAACTTCTGGAAAACGAATTTTCGCTCTTAGTGTAGTGGCAGTTAATGACAGTTATCTTTGTAGATTCATTGTCAATATTAAATGCTATCATATATCCCTGGAGTTATGAGATTGATCACTGTTTGTTATCTTCACATTTCATTCTCTAGGAATTCGACATTAAAATTTTACGAGACTATCACCTATTTTCGTTGAAATCCACAGGAACAATACAATCACAGTAAGATACCCGATTACAGATAATACAACAGTTTTTCAATTGTCCTCCGCACATTAATGGTTGCCTCAACAAAACTGGTTCAGAATATTATGGGAGCTTTGATTTCACATGCGTGATAAATGGTACAGAATTAACACAAGTTTTATTCAGTATTTTGTTTTCATTTGTACAGTTAGACGTATCCCATTTTTCTTTGCGAGGACACGATGGAGCCTCATGGTAGGATACATTTTAAGCGTGTTTTAAAAGTTTATTCACGATCAAAGCATTTTGTGTTTCAAAGTAGGCATATTTGAGACCGATGTCACCCGGAAGTAAATATACATTTTCACACGGTATGGCACGAACGACAGGTAAGGGAATATTGCATTAGATTTGAAAAGGTTTAATTTTGATTTCAACATTATAACATGTACTACTAATTTAAGGAGGTACACTACATCGTCATAATGGCTGCCTTCCTTTTAAGACATGGATAAAAATATGAATAACAGCAATATTTGTCTATTCATTTAAGAGATTGTCGCCTAGCCGAGTAGCTCAGTAGGTTAGCACGTCGACTACTGATATACCAATCCGATTCGAGTATCTTACATGAAAGTATAATATCCTTTTTTCAAGCTTTGCAATGATTATGAACCAACCGAACCTTTGAATTGAAAACACTGTCAAACTACTAAACGCAAAATGGTTGGGCACAGGTTTTTAAAACTAATAAAGCTCTCTCCTGGCCTTTGGAACCAGGATTTGAATAAATTCTACTCTACATTATAAAATGTTGTGTAACACATTTTATTATACTTTCATGTAAATTTTAAAGATACTCGAATCTAATTGGTCGAGAAGCATTTGCAAAAAACGTATTGTTACCCTCGGAGAACAGAAACACGCGTTCCAAGATGATGGTGTCTAGCAACGGGTAACAGTATTTGACAACGGGTGATTCGTTTCAGCGTTTGCAATAAACATGAATATTAGTATCGCTATACGAAATATCGCATGGCAGTGATTGATCAAATGTCAACAGACACAAGTCTTTCTGCTTTGTTGTTTACAGTAAAACTCTGATATAGCGAATTTCTGCGGACACTCTATAAAAATCGCTGTAAGCGTAATTCGCTATACGTTTATAGCGAATTCATAATTCAGATATAACGAATTCGTTATAAAACTGATTTGTTATATATGTATATCAGTTATATAAGAAAGCAGCAATTGATATACTTGCGTTTGCATTGTCTGTAAGAGAAATTAAGCCTAGATGTTCTCAAGATGAAATATTTTTATAAAAGACATGTACACACTAATTTATATATGATAATTTATCTTGATGGATTATTTAATCACACAAGCACATGTCTAAAGAAAAATGTCAACAAAAGTATGTGTAATACATACAAACAGTCTATGTCTTTTTAAAATATCTGTCAATCGTTGACTGTGTCGTGTTTTTTCCCCTTGTTTTTTCCCCTTTTTGTTGAGTTTGTCAGTAAACGTATGTGTAAGGATTGTTTTGTGTTAACATCCTCTTTTGAAAATATACAACAGAAATTTCGTAAGAAGTGTGGATCCTTTATGGCAAATGAAAGCGATTGTTAGAATTCACAACGATGTTGAAACGACAAAATCGTTATAAAAGGTTATTTTTACGTTAATTTTTAATTCAAGGGGAAAAGAAATTTACTTCGTTATATCCGAAAATTCGCTATATCCGTGTTCGTTACAGACGCTGATTTTTATATAGAATATATAGAGAATTTGCCGGGGAAATCGATTTCACTTCACTATAGCCATAATTTCGCTATATCCATGTTCGCTATATTCGAGTTTTACTGTATATAACATTCAGTATAATAAAACAGTACACCTCGGTTAACAATCGTTTTCTCGGGGTCAACATTTTCAATGTTACCCTCAACTTCATGCAATATTCATATATCATTAATGACAACTTCAGTATTATTGATGCAGAATATAGTTGGAATATCAATTTTACCCCCAACTGCATGTATTATTTATTTAATATACATATTTCAAAACATACTGTTGAATAACGTTTTAAACTAAATATGAATTCCGGTTGGTGAATAGAAGTTCAAAGCACCTACGACATAACATTATGAGGCACTCTTACAATATATAGTATTGGCTGTGAAGTCCAACACAGTCCTACTTGGAACATTACTTGTACTAGTGATTAAGCTTGCGAAAAGGGGGATACATAATTATGATATTTTCGGAATAACTGCAACATATAGTTTAGTTTATGAATATTTTAATCAATGCAAAAATATGTACTGCTCATCGTAATGTAGGATTTGTAGCATAAACAGATTATAAATTAAAATCATAATTCAAATTATCAAATTTCTAATTGGTGTTTTAGGAAGTGGTATTGCTTTAGTCAGAATAGTGGAAGTTGCTGTCTGAGTTATCTCGTCATATTATCTGAAATATGGAATATCTGCATGATAGAAAATCATCAACACTCTTAAACACTGGTCCTTGCTTTATCAATAAAAGTTTTTACACTCAAAAGATTTATGGTCTATTTATGGCAATAAACATCAAACTTTTAACCTATATTCTTGCACTAATGTAATTAAACGTAGAGTATATTCTACAGGGGACATAAAAACAACAAATTAGAATTTTTAAAACCACTTCTGGACCCCTGGGGACATACAAAATATAAGGTAATAAACATAAAAGAAAACTGCGTAACAAAGTTCACACAGATAGCATCAATGTGATAAGTAAAAAAAAAACCCACACTTTACGAGTTTGTAGTAGTTGGGGGATGTACTTGTTTATAATTGGCAATGAGAGATAAAAATCATATTACATTCCTGAATGTACAATCCTACCATATTTGATATCATGTGATCATACACACAAAATCAAGTTTCAAACATGTTTATTATATGTACTGAATAAACTGATAAAATAATAAAATTATTGCTATTTCACTTTTTTCCCAACTTACACAGATCATTATTTAGTGAATTAATTGAATAGATTGGAGTTTACAATCAATATGAACATCCATCTTTTTGTCAACTCCAATATCTGAGAGACACTTAAGATAGAAAAGACATGGTTTGACAATAATGAAACCAATTAATCACAGCCTTTCGAAGTTGGATTTACATTGCGTAATTTACTGGCATACTTACAGTCACAACAATTAATAAAATTCCAAGCCATCATGGAAGCTGTTGAGACACATAAATAACATAGTGATACCTTTACTAGATATAGGCTGATTGGTTGGTTGTATATTGTTTAACGTCCAGCTCAAGTCGTTTTCACTCATATGGAGATATATCGCCATTGGTGGTGAAGGGCTGCAGAAGTTTGGCTTATGCTCGCCGCTCACAGATCTTGAACAGGGAGGGGTCTTTATCGTAACACATTTGCTGTGACACCGGTTTTTGAGTTTTGTGGTCTCATCCATTTAGTCGCCTCCTATGACAAGCAAGGGGTACCAAGAACCTATTTTAATTCGGATCCTCACTGCTTTAGTATATTTGAAAACAGTTTTAGTATATTTGAAATCTCAAAACTTTTCTCAAATCATTAACATCAAAACTTAAAGAATTTCAACACTTTATACCATCATAAATTAAAGACTAGGTGTTTTGACACCATAGACAGTTGATCCTTCAACAAAAATGGAAAAAAAGAAATAATCCTATCTTGTCATCAGTCAACCAAAACATATATTAAACGAAGCTGGAGGTCCTCATTGACAATATCTTCATAGCATTTTGGTGATCAGGTCTTCTAACAGCAATTTCCATGGATACAAATTGTGTTCCTTTATTGCCTAACCTGTTTATATATCCTTACAAGGCATTATCTATTCATAAAAAGAAACAATTCTCCTGCCGAGCACAGGCCTGAATTATGCAGCCCTTCACCGGCAATGGTGACGCCTCCATATAAGTGAAAAATTCTCTCGAGTGAGACGTTACACAACATACAATCAATCAATCAAATAGATTAAAAGTTGACATGAATTTTCTAGAAATTATAATTATATTTAATTTGAAACCATTTCTGGCATATGTTGTGGCAGAATGCGTTTTAAGTTTTTCCTTTACATCAGTTAAGGTTTTTAAAAGAACATTTACTGGATCTCGCAATGCATCGTTGTAATGGATTGTGTAACGTTTAGGAATTCATTATAGGTACGGTAACTCATATTCATTCCTCTCGTTGAGTGGGATATTAAATGTGTTTCAAACGGAAACAAGATTTTGAGGAATTTCATCTTTTGTCAGAGATGTTGGAGCATTACCAAATGAATGTGTAATTGATGCAAAGTTCGTTTAGAATACAGTTATAATAATGAACCTTATAAATCAAAACAATGTAGTTACAAGCTTTGTCAGCTGGAAATAATACTTTCTACAACGATTAAAAATCAATGCATCATAATTGTATCTGAAGCATGGATTTTTAAACTCCTTTTTAAATGTTTGGAATGACCTCCAAATGACAAAATGTTATCAAATAGGTTTACTTCTATTTAATGGCATATTAAGCCATTTATTCCCATATACAGTACACGACACGAGTTTTATACACCCCACCGTGGAAAGACCACGGAGGAAAATCCACGGAGATACACCGTGTCCTCCGTGTTCCACGGTGTGTGTTATTTGCGAATACACATAGCTGCTAAGAGCTTTGTTCTGGCCACGGGCACCTTGCGGGAGATGTGAAAATGTGCCGCAGGCCAAATAATCAAGATAAGGGTGGAATTTTAAGAAAAGAAAAAATGTCAATATCCCCCCCCCCTGATACTTATATTGTTTTTCAGCATATTGAGCCGATTCCAACGATACCAAACACTATATATTATGTTTTTAAGAAAACCTGGTTTTGACTTTTTTTCTTTTAGTCTTCTTTCTTCATTAAAATATTCTAAAAATTCTATGTTTAAATAATGCGTACTTACAGGCAATTCCTGTTTTGAATGCGAATTAGTATATTCAGTTATACCCCCATCACACTAGGCCACGTTCGCACTACGACCATGTAAAAATTGATGATCGTAGTGCGATCGGGTACGTCGTAGTAAGGTCGTAGTAAGAACGTAGTAAGATCTTTATGGTCGTGATGGTCGTGGAGCAACTTTGAATATGCTCAAAACAAACGTAGTGCGGTCGTGGTCAAATTTGATCGTAGTGGAAGCGTAGTAAGGACGTACTAAGGTCGTATTTAGATCGGCATGGTCGTAGTAGCATCGTGATGGGATCGTGATGCAGAAGAAACCTACTGCACTGCGATTCCACAACACTCTCTATACGACCATCCCGTTTTCACTACGTTCTCATTACGATCATCCCGTTTGCACTACTGTTTTCTTCACGCTTCCGCTACGATCACGGCACGTCCATACTATGTTGTTGAAGACTGTGGTAAGTTTCTACCAAGATCATCCCGTCCTTAATACGTCCTCACTACGATTTCACTGCGCGCAAGCCACGGCCGAATCACGTTCTGTTCTCCCCCACACACTGGTATAAAAACTGAACAAAGGTTGCATATGACCATTGGTTCTTTGGAATCATGAAAAGGCCAGACCAAGAAATATTGATGGAGATGTTGATGCATATTCAGTATATGGCATTTAACGACCAAGCTGCTATATTGTTACTTAGGCGAAGGAGGAGGAGAATCGTAAGGCAGCGTAGATCTTGCTGGGTACGACCTTGGCTTTCTGTTGAAAAAGACTTCAGTTTGGCCATTATGATCAACTGATGAATGAATTGAGGATGGAGGATCAACAGTCCTGAAGCTTCTGAGCTGTATTTATACTGAATCTGGATCTGATTCACATGCTGCAAAGCGTGGCGACAGCGGCGCGGAAACGTGGTAGAATCGTAGTAAGATCGTGGTACAATCGTGGCAGAAGCGTAGGAAACTCGTGTTGCAGTCGTGGGAGTCGTGGTGAGAGCGTAGTTAGAACGTGATGGACGTAGTGGGAGCGTAGTAAGAACTTGATGAACGTAGTGAGAACGTGGTGAAATCGTAACAAGGCCGTAGTTTAATCGTAGTGGAGTCGTGATAAGAGCGTAGTGAGGACGCCGTAACATCGTGAAGACAGACAAAATTACAAATTCATGCCGTTCGCACTACGATCTCACCACGATCTAAAAAAAAAATATAGAACGTAGTGAGGTCGTGATGGTCGTGATGTAGTGTGACAGGGCCATAAATGAAAAACATACATGTACAACATGTGATAGGGATATTTAATAATTACCGATGTGCTCTCTCTCTCTCTCTCTCTCTCTCTCTCTCTCTCTCTCTCTGTGTGACAAATGCGCTGTTTAACATAATTACCTCCATCATATTGTGTTGATATGCATCTTGACAAATATAACTTTATCCAATATAGAAATTAGAGCATTGTCGATGATTAACAAATTGGAATTAATTTATTACGTAATTAATAGAAAGCAAAAATACAAACCATGGAATGATTTATTTTTAAAATCCCGAGTTAATTACATTTGACCGAGACTTATGTTCGATGTACTTTGATAGAGGTTTTCATAAAAAAAATGTTCATCGGGAGTGTCTGGATAATGCAATGATTTTTGTATAATAAGTATATACCATGCAAATTTCTAGGGTCTTTCTCACAGTATAACTAAATTACGGTTAGCTAGTTTGGGTTTTGACTTCTCATGAAAAGTGTGAAATATATTGGGTCGGCGCGATATCAGATCTAGTCTAAGATCACGGGTATCTTACGCCGACCCAATATATTTCACACTTTCCGCAAGAAGCTAAGCACTTCTGTTGATTTCAAATACACGGATTAGCTGACTCCCATTGTTCTACTGAGGCGAAAATCCCTTCGAATTTGCATGGAATGTACAAGTTATACACAGGTCATTGTTATAGTCATACATCATAGTACCGCTAACCCGACAAACAATTTTTTTTTATTTTGAGTAAGTTATTGAATGACGAAGTATGACCAAACTGCAGATTGAACTTTATAGAGTCCCGTGCTAACATTACTTATATTTTTCAATGTATCAGAAGGGGTATGTTACCGGTTAAGTTGTGTAAATTTCTTGACAAGCAATAAAATAACAACAAAAATGGTGCTTAAATTGTCCGATTACGAAAACTTTTCAAGTTTTCAAAGTACACCCTCTCCGATTCTACGTGCTTGTAATCAATATTTAAGGATGTAAATCCTCGGTATCAAATGCAACTAGTTCATGAAAAAAAACTAATATAAATATAAACAGAAATGACTTAACGATTATTTGCTTTTATTCATATACGCTATCGATTATTAAAATCTTTAATTTAATCTTTAGATGCATTAGATAATGAAAGCGAGAGAGAGAGAGAGAGAGAGAGAGAGAGAGAGCATTGGTAATCATAAAAAATAGTTTTTTTTTTCATCTTCGTTAGCCGAGATTATTCGTGCACGAAGGCACAGTTGACTCAAAACCCATTGCTAGCGGAGATTAGATGAATTTTACCCCCATATTATGTTATAACTGCCCAAAACCTAGTACGTTTGTTTTACAACTTTCATTCAGAAGACGCGCAAGTTATTGAGTTACTGAATAAACGAGAAAACGTCTGCATTTTTATTTCAATCGTTGTCAACTCTTTACTTTGTGATATTTCAAGACTACATGTACTCAATTCAATTTATTGGATCTCATCACCATTATGCAATGGTATATAAAAATATAAAGACAAAAAGCTGTTACATATACATTTAGTAAATAATACATGCGTGTAATAAAGTATTTATCAAGTTAGAAAAAAAAAACTAAAAAAAAACGTGTTATTATTAATGTGAAGTATGGGCATTCTAATGAAATTTTCCTAATGAAAGTACGGAGTTTTCTAAAGGTTTGTTTAAAAGTAAAGATAGTTTTAATATTTATTTGTTTAAATGATAAAAATTTGATTCTTTGCTCACATTGCTTCACAGTTGAGTACATAATGAAATTCATATCCAATGTAAACATGTACATGTATATAGCTGACCTTAATCACATATTCCTAATTACAATGAAAACCTTACGTAAAACTATTGCTTATGGTACACATTTCTTTGAACTGCTGTTTATCAAATTGAAATTACTGGCATGTGATTGTCGTTGTTCATGACCCTTCTTTTATTTGGTGAAATTGTGCTGCACGTGCCGTGAAACAATGTACCGACGAGTGGTAGGAATAATACAGGTGTTTATATACAGGATGTCGAGAATTTGGGCGTTTCATAAAAAGGTGTGAACGTCTGCAGGGAAGTCTACATACGGATATGAACCGAAAACACCAACGTATCATTAAACAACAATTACAAGAATTGAATGATTTATAGCTAATTTCTAAATAAGTAATGGGGTGCGGGCATGTATGCTGGCCAAGCGAAAAGGTTTTTTGGGTGAATCATTTCGGAAATTATTTCTTTGTTTTATCACACGGAGGTACACGGTGGCATCGATGGAGGTACAGGTGACATCCACGGAGATGCGCGGTGGCATCCACGGAGATCCTCCGTGGACTTCAATGTCTAGCTCGCGCGGAAAAATAGGACTTCAAAGGTGCCGACAATTTTAAAGGTCCACCGTGTTTGGGGCAAATTTGTTCCACCGCGTTGCGTGGAACACGCATAAAACTCGTGTCGTGTACTGTATGAGGCATGTGAAATGCATTCTTGACTTGTTTTAAATCCCACTGAGTTCCATTCCGGAATGAGTAACCATGTTACATTTCTATCATAGATGAAACGTACCAAGAATGATTTCAATCAAATTTGCTTTCAATTTTGTAAACTGGCCAAGCATAATTTTCAAACCTAATGAAATTTAATTTACTACTCATTCTACAAAGATGAAATTAGCTTTCCATCAACAGATCAACAGATATTTGTATAATATTTAGTGAGCTCACCCCAGGTGAAAGACCGATTTAGCAACGGGATAACCTGTGTTTACATTCTGAAGATTTGTTTATATTATTTATCAACAGTGGGTATATGTTTTCGTCCATATTCAATTGAATGGAAGTTTTCATTTATTCCGCGCAAACACGTCGAGTATACTCAATCGGTTTTGTGATGTTTTTATTATCTTACTACATGTGAAAATTGTTTATATAAAACGAATCGACAATATCTATTTTATATGAATTTATGATTTTTGCTTTCAGTTGTCTGTCTGTTCGCCGGGTGTTTAGTTTCGTATGCGTTTTCAATGGCACAACAATGGCGATGTGGTAAGGGTGGAATATTTGACACTTAGAATAGCTAAAACTATTAGGTTGTTATAAACATCAGTAGCTAAATACTGATACCATTAAGTGATGTAATTTTCATGGGCGTTACATTTTGTTGTTTTGCACCATGAACACAACTTCATTTTCAATTTCTTCATTTCTTTGAGCCAACTGGTTCATCAGAGTAACAATTGAACACAATGATATTTGAAGGTAATTCAGAGAGAGAAAGAGAGTGAATGTACAAAGTAAACAGGTAAAAAATTAAACATCAATGTGACTTTTTCTTAATAGTATAACAGCACTCAATTTTTTTTCCAAATTCAACAAATCACTGACATTGCTAGTAGTTAATAATTGAATTAATTTAAAGCATTTCGTCTAGAATGTAATACATTTTCATTTTTCCCCTCAAATCGTTATACAGTGAACATTTCAATATGACAAGAAATTCGTCCTCTATATTATGAAAATCACAACATGTACATAATCTATTAGATTTGATAACGTTGTAGTATCTACCTAATTCAATGTTCAAAAGTTGGTAAGACAACCTACCGGTAAATTTAGTTAATAACCTTCTGTATTTTTTATCTATGGGTTTTGTTATATATGTTTGCAAACAGAAATTATCAATAAGGTGTTGATAGAAGTCCACCTTTGAAGACCTAACAATATTTTCCAACAAATTTTGTTTAAATACATCTAGACGTCTTTGCTTTATAACAGAAAAATATTTTTCGTCTACGTGATTTTCGGAACGTATATAGTTTAAACCAAGTGATGAGAATTCATTTTTGATAAGTAAAATCCATTTGTCATCTCGTACCATTAAATTTTCGTAACAAGACTTGAGAATACAATTTTCTGTTGTTCTTGATTTGAAAATTCTAAGTTGCATTGCAACAACCAATGGTAAACGCCCAAGTTAAAAATAAACCATGTTGTTAAAGGTCTTCTTCCCGACACCAAGGATATATTTACAAAAATTTAAATGTACTTTTTCTACATCGGCACATCTGTAAAAAAACAACAACCCACAATTCTGATGCATAAAGTAAAACACTACAAACATGTGTGTCAAAAACAGAACACAGTTTCTACATTAAACTCATGTTTCTTAAATCCGCTATTAATGGCAAACAGTGCTTTTCTGCCTTGTTCCACTGCATGTTTCTGCGTTTTTAAAACCTTGCCATTATAATCAAGCAAATTATCTAGATATTTAAATTCGTTAACGATTCCCAAGTCTACATTATTGTACGTCCAAGATTCATTGTGATATAATTTGCCACCTTTCTAAAAACTACAACTTTAGTTTTTGTCACATTGGCTGACAAACTCCATTCTTTGGTATAACCGTGAAGAGAGTTTAATAATTTTTGTAAACCTTCTGGAGATTCAGGAAAAATTACCATATCATCAGCGTACATAAGCATAAATAGATTTAACATCTGTATATCAACACTAGGACAATTGTCTGATATAAAACGAACTTCAAAATAATTTACATATAATGAAAAAAGTAATAGAGATACTGTTTCCCCCTGCATAAGACCGACTTCATTACAAAAATAATCACCGAGAAGGCCTTTGTATTTTAAAAACTCTTAACATTATTATAGAGGGATTTTCAACATTTTACCTTGAATACCAGTTTGAAATAATTCATGTCATAACTTTATTCTATCAACAGAATCGAAAGCTTTTTGAAAATCAATAAAACAACAATATATTCCTTTATTATCAGCAGGGTACTTATTCACAAGTGATTGCAACACAAATGTGGCATCTATTGTTGAAAGACCCTTACAAAAACCGAATTGCGCATAAGACAAAATATTGTAGGTACGTTCCCATATTAGAATTCTCTTGTTCAGTATGTTTGTAAATAAGTTACTAAAGCAACTAAGTATAAATATACCACGATAATTATTAGTATCATATATGTCCCCCTTTTCAAAAATTAGGTTAATGAAACATTTACACCATAATTCAGGATAAAAACCAAAATGAAAAATATTAACAAAATGTTTATGCAGACATGGCATTAGAATACCACGATATTTAATAAATACTTCATTGACGATGCAATCTTCGAAATAAATTTTGTCAGTCTTTAATTTCTCAATCGCAATGCGTATTTCCTCGATACTAATATCGAATCCCAGTTCATCTTACACTGCATCTGTCACCGGATAATCATCGTAATAGTTTTCGGCAGTATTGAAACCAAGGTTTTTGTAATGTGTAGAAAAGTCACCTAAGGTTAAATTACAACTTACATGATTGGGTTTATTTGTTTTAAGTAATTTTGAAAAAAACGCTTTGGATTATATTTTCGCAAAAGAGTTAGCATATCAACCTCGTTGCGTTTATACTCGCGTTTTAGTTTTGTATATTGTTTCAGCGTTTGAGAAAGACACATCTACGGAATTCATAATCAAATCCTCCATAATCAAGATAAGCTACGATAGAAAGGAACAAGAGTTCTTCAACCACACACAAACACGGTGGTTTGAAAGAAAGAATCCCCATCTTGGTCTTTTATTAGGTCACATGAACCGAAGTCGCAAGTGAGCTTTTCAGATCGCATTTTGTCTGTCGTCCGTCTGTCTCTGTCCGTCTATTCATCCGTCATCTCTTTGGTGTTTGACCCTATGTCATTGACCTGGAAGTTTCATACTTTTTATAAAATATGACATATTCAATATCTCCTGAGCTGTTTAAGATAGAGCTTTCATAAATTGTACACAGATTTCTGAGGCAAGATCTTTCACATCACACCACATTCTATGATCTTGTGATCTTGGTTTTATCCATAACAGCAAGTTCAAATTAATTATTTTTGTGTTGAGGGAACTCTTTATTATTTGAATTCATTTTCACGTAGATGCATGATGTAATCCTTTGGGGACAAGGTTGGGGCCACAATATGGGATCAAAATGTTTCATGGGAATACATGTTGATGAAAAAGATTCTTTAAAATCACAACAGCTGAACAACGGATGTGCCAAAGTGAGACAGATGAGCGATCTGTCCCATGGGCCTTTTGTTACTTCAAACATCCTCGCATCTGCTGGTAACAATATCCGGTGTCAATGATTGAATACAAAACATATTTATATTTCTCAAACCATGAAAATTAGCATTTCATAATATTGATTTGAAACCACATTGTTTCTACACTTGAAAGGGATGCTTCATTCTTCTCTCGTTTGTTTTAGTTTTGTTTCCTTTTACATAAAAAGCCGGGTTCCCAACTATTTTGAAGAATTTGAGGAGAACATCATCGTTTTCTGGATCTTTTCCTGCATTATATATTCATACAATTGACTTTGGATTATTATTCTCAAATAAGAAGTCATTTAACAATATCATGATAGCAAATATATATCCTGGAAGACAGTTTACATATATGTAATTAGGATATAATTCCAACGCTAGATATATCAAAGAGTTATACCGTGTATTTGGACATCTCAGATTATTTAGTTGTGGAATTAATAGATTGTAGACGGTGTCCATCCCCAAGAATATGTTCCGAAACAACAACACAATCATCTACCGCGGAAACTACAGAGTCTGCGATGAAAGGTATGTCAATATGCTTTATTGATCTGCAATTTTGTTAATTGTTCATCTCACTGTCAGTATATCCTTGTCTTGAATTTGAAAAAAAAATTCTTTGAATTCCATGCCTGAGCATTGGTGATTTTTGTAAATATATGGTCTCCTGGATCAGTAGTTTCCATTTCCGTCTAATTTCTGTTATGTGTAACTATACAGAACCCGTATAAAGATTTTGGTAGCATATTTATTTCGTCCACCAAACGATTTGTTATCAAATCTAGGACCGTTTTCCAGCAAGTCATCATATTCATCAAGCTATCTCGACAATTTTTTTTATGTCGTTCTGTCATCTTAATTTGTATTTTAACTGTTTGGTTGATTCCGATATTGATCAATGCATAAGAATTAAATGTAAAGATAACGAACAGTTATCGATCTCATAACCCCTATAAGCAATACAAAATAGAGAGTTGAGTAAAAACTTCTACATGATAAAAAAATAAATCTCTTCCTGTGACCTTCAAGTCGACATTTAAATATATCGACTATTAAAAATAATCATTTTTTTATTCACATAAAATTGAATCACGGGTCGTTCGGATATGACCTTATAAACGGAGGAAATATTTTTGGCGGGACGTTAAAAAACACACCCAAATATACAATCAATCAATTGAATACATATATCCCAGTGAATAAAAGACAACACAGACTTGTCCACATCTGCTCCGTACATGTACTTAGATATTTCATTGATTTTATTGAATATATATTTTAACGGCATTTACATTTTATTGAATATAAATGTTAAAGACAAACTAACAACTCAACATTATTACAAACGGGATGGTATCAGCTTCTACATCGTCAATAGCAATATTCTATTATCATCTGCATGTGGTGTTGATGTCTCTCATTTTATTCGATACGCAAGAGTTTGTTCTGCATGATAAGTTTTAAATCAAAGCAGACTAATGGGAAACAAGTTGATGATGTAGGGGTGTCAACAGTCTCGTTTAAAGTCAGCATTTCGCTATTCATTTGGTCGTTATAAGGATCCAGTTTGCTTTTAGAACCTGTTGTTGGGTCAAAAACTGTCTGACGTGTTTCATACCGATTATTAAACTGTTCTTTACATACTGGTTTTGACTGGATTGTTCAGTTGAGCTGATCGAGATATACATGTAGACTCACGGTTGGTATGACTGGTCGACAAGGGAGGCTAACTCCTTATTAGGCACCTGATCCCACCTCTGGTATGTCCAGGAGTTTTTGTTTGCCTAACTCTTAATTCTCTATTCCTTATAGGAGTTGTTAGATTGATCACTGTTCGAAATTTTCACCTTTTCACGAAAACAATATATACTATACATGTATATTTCCTTTTGCGATACGTATAGATTAAATCTATGGTTTTATGTTTGCAATTATAATACATCCTGTTTCATTCTGTATATCTGATTTGTTCAGAAATCATTGCCATTGCAAGAACATATAGACCACAGGTTAAGTGATGAAATAGTTTTGCCACCAAAGCCATCGCATTAAATAAATAGGTTAAAGGTAAACATATTTAGATTGACTTGGAAATTTAACTCCCAGCTGTCGGTTTCAAACAAAAGTTGTTTCTATGACTTATTATCTAAGGATTTTGATCCTATTCTAGAGTCGTTCATCCATATCGTGATATCACCAGATTTAGGTAAATGTCTCAGATGATAACCTAGATATGGAACCCGGGGCCGTTAGAGTGAGTTTTCGTTAATGGTGTAACCGTCTACCGTGACATAGAACCCGATACATTGACTGTTAGTTGTAATATCGGACAATTGACACGATCACTATAAGTGCGCTATTTGTAATACAACCACTGGGTATCCAACCAAAGGCCTTCCGGCAGTGAACTAGTGTTGACGTATTGGACCACTCCAGTTTCTTTTATAATGATTGCATACTGTAGATTACTTGAGTACTTGGTATTTTCATCGTCCAGTTACCATTCGTGAAAACTTGCACTGTTCTTGAAAGCGCTTAAATCTACATTTGTATTTACATGTAGTTAAGTGATAAGTAAAACGGTGTGATTTTGAGGGAACACGGCACAGTAACTACCATATAATTAAACATTTTATGCTATCCAAGTATTAATGATGATTAAAAATATTTAATATCATGATAAGTAAGGTTTTGAATTTATAACGAATTGTGGTTAAACATAATCAAGGTGAGTAGTTAAAGCTTAGACATGTGCCTAAATCTGTCTCCATGTACCTTTTACAGCAATTATAAAATATATGTACATTTCATATGCTGACGTGAAGTCACGTCTCCAGAAGGTATTATTGGAGCGGCTATAGGAGGGTTCTTACTGGGATCTGTGGTTACAGCTGTCGTCTTCATCTGTCATCGCAGAACAACACTACCACAACAGAAACGGTAACGAGTGTTAAAATACATTCATTGATTTAACTGTATAATTACCCCCCGTATTACTCATTACAATAAGCGCTAGATATGTGTAGCTTTCAGTATTTTCATTCTGATTTGGTCACACTTACAGAGAACAAATCCCACAAGAATTTCATAACGCAGAATATCAGTCTGAGAGCAGCAACACAGGGGCTCAAAGTCAAAGCAACAGAAGAAGCGTGGTGTACAGCGAAATAAGCGACGAAACGGTATGCAAAGAAAAACGCTTTTGATATCAATAGTGTATTATCTGCTTTACCGGAAAGACGAAAATGCTAAAGTACATCGAATGTGGGTGAGGGCTAATTGTGTCTAGGACGGCTATATCGAATTCCTGATTTTCGCAAAGAAACAGTGTATAGAACGAAAATGAACTCTACAGTTTATGATTCAAACAAAAGCATGCAGGATTTTTGTAAATCTAGATATTAGGGGATAACAATGATAGTAAATCATGTTAAGGGGGAAAGTGTTAAATTGTTTAAGGTAGATTTTGTTTGAGCGCGGTTAATGAAGCATAAGCTACCGCTATCAAACCATGCATTTTATGAAATGGTCCATTGCAATGATCAGCTATTAACATCATTTCTTGGATATTTGTTGGGATCAATGGTCGTGGTTTAATGATTTGATTGTCCAGTCCAGTGGGAGCGAAGTCTGTCAAGATTTAGAAATTTTTGAAAATCCAGACGGTAAAGCCAATAATTTGCTATTATCATATAAATAGCAAAACTATGGAAACAGTAATTATATAACAAAACAAAAAAATGAAAAATCCATAAACTTTTAGGATAGTTGATCACAAATTACAAATAAAAGTACAAGTATTTTGTAGCTGTGACATGTCGTATTATAATGTAAATGATAAGCAATGGTTTCAGCGAAAGTCCATGGCTGTCGAACCATTTAGAAGGCAGCAAAATGATTCTGAGGCTACTGACGATGGAGTGTATAACCATTTGAACGAAGCAGCTACGGTTGACAACAGTGACTACTACGATCACACTGAGAATGGTTCCTCGTCTTCAACACCAATAGATGGGTACGGAGTTGTTACATTTACAAACAGAGAGGAAGTCAACGACCCAGAAGTTAACTTCATGGTTGCTGGTATCGACAGGCAAATACCAAACGAAGAACCCGTCAACGATGGATACTGTGTGCTTGAGAAAATAAATGCTATATAATATCATATTGAATATTCAACACGCATTTGTATAGTCATCCCATATACACTCTAGGATCTTCCCATATTTCGATATGTTCTGATTATCAACGTTAACGGACATTCCAAATATCATCTCATATAATGCTTTGATCATCCATGTTTTAATGTACATCAAAAATCATTTATAGAAAATACAAGCTTTCAGCATCAAATATTCTACCAAATGAATAGCGTTTTCATACCAATGTGTTTGATTAAAAAGAAGAATGTTAAGAATTCACCACTGATCTTATTTTCAAATTGAAATGTTTTGAAATATCTTGGAAATTAAAAGTAAACTTATATAAAAATAACGTTTAGATTCTCATTATGATTATTTTCCTCATGAAAATATTAACAGCTCTGAAGGAGACACAACAAATGTACTGTCCCACAACATACGTCAGAATTGGTATCAATCAAACGTGGATTTTAAAAAAATCCTAAAGATCTTTTAGCAAATTTGAAATCGCAAATACATTCTCAATCATCAATATCGAAAGGTATGCCTTGTCAACACTTTAGACGACCGTTCTACACGATAAATTAAATGCAAGATTTTCTATCATCATAGAAAGTTGCTTCTTCAACAAAAATGGAAAAAGAAAATATTCGTATCTAGTGATCAGTCATAAAAGAAAACTTTGTTCAAAACCACTCTGATTTCACGCACAAGTACTCCAAAGTTGAAATGAAATGCTGGGGTTCCTCATTAACAATATCTTTGTTGTCTTTGGTGATCAGGTCTTCAAACAGTATGTTTAAATTCCCATGGCCACGAATTGTGCTTCTTTCTTAGCTGACCTGTTCTTTTATTCATATGAAGCAGAGATTATTCATTGATAAATGCTTCTACATGAGAAGAAAAAAAATTCTCGCTGTGACTTTCAACTCGACATTTAGATCAATCGATGACGTTTTATCTATTAACAATCATCATTTTCATTCATTTATCGATTCGATATATCGTTTTGAACTCGAAATATGACATCACAGAGTCCTCCACATCAACTTCGTACATACATATTTTATCGAAAAACGATATTAATGACAAAGTAACAACTCGACTTTATGAGGAACGGGATGAATGACATAAGCTTTTACATCGTTAACTTCCCATATTTATGTAGCAATATTCCATTATTACCTGCACATGGTGTATATGAAAGGTGAATATAACGAACAGTGATCAATCTCATAACTCTCACAAGCATTACAAAATAGATATTTGGGCAAACACGGACCCCTGGACACACCAGAGGTGGATTCAGGTGTCCAAGAGGAGCAAGCATCCCCCGTTGACCTGTCACACCCGCCGTGAGCCCTATATCCTGATCAGGTAAAAGGAATTCGTATATACATCTCAACTGATTCGATATGCAATATAATTTTCTGCGTATGATCAATTTTCTAATCGAGGCAGGCTACTGACAAACAAGCTGGTGTTTCATGGGTTTCAACAGTTTCGTTTAAAGTAAGCATTTCTCAAAATGTTTGGTCGTTATAATGATATATTTTGTGAAAACAACCTGGTATTGGGTCGAATGCTGCCTGATGTGTTTTGCACCGACTGTTAGACCGTTCTTTACACACTGGTTCTTTCTATATAACTTTGTTTACCTGATCGAGATATAGGGCCCCGGTGGGTGTGACAGGTCGACAGGGAATGCTAATTTTACTTAGACACCGAATCCCAGCTCTGGTATTTGTGTTTCCAGGAGTCTGTGTTTGCCCAACTCTTTATTTTGCATTCTTGATAGAAGTTGTGAGATTGAACACTGTTTGTTATCTTCATATTTTCATTCATTAGGCTTACATGTCACAACTCGAGCAATGAGTTTTATGATAATGAAATTTAGCATATTTCAAGACTAAAAAAAACTGTTTTAAAACATGTTTTGAAATACCAAGTAACTGTTAGAAAATGTACCTATGGTCCAGTTTTAAAGGACAACTTGTATATAATAAATAACATCCTTATCTGGATATTTTGCCTTTTTGCAGATGTTGACCACAATATAATCAGAATATTTTTTCTCGATGTTTTTTATTGCTGTTCTATTGCACAATAATCTGTTATTGCATACTGTGTATGTTGTACTGTGCATTGAGGTAAATAAATGAAAATACACAAAATGAAAAACCATTCGAAATATGTTCAATTAATGATACAAAGACACTCCAATTTAAACAATAACATGGACGTTGCATCGACAATGATAAAATTAAAATAAGTAATCAAAATATTCTAGATATAATCCCCGACTTACTTTTATGTTAGGCATCTTAGATATGAGAAACTTGGGTTTGAAATATGGTAAACAATGTATAGGAAAGTTAATTTTACTGACATGGAACAAATATTTAGCCTTGAGCATAGTAAACCACTTTATACCAAAATATAGATATTGCTAAAAGACTTCATACCTTACAATATCATGAAGAAATGTTTGTTGAGAAAAAATGCAACTTACACATGGTGCAGGAAAGCATCAATTCATGAATTTCTTAGATATGGTTGGTGCAAGCAAATCTCGTGCGCAGGAATTACGAACTATAAATTACAGAACCAATAACGGTCAAACAGAGACGGATCGCCTCGATTACTAACATGGTCTAAGAGAGATAAATCTAAATCCTTTGCGAATACATAACATTGGATATTCTATACAGTCTCTCGGTAATGCATTATATGTTGCGATAAGGAAGTGCTAAAACAATATTTGATCCAGGGCATGAAACATGAGGAACATACTAGGTAGGCCAAGTATTCTAAAACAATATTTTACGTAGAGTTCTAATTATTTTTTCTTATCAAATGAAGAATGCATTAGGTATGATTTGGTGAATGAAAATACTAAATCAAGTTTCTCCCAATTTTTGTGATTCATCCTGAATAAGATTATTCTTCCATTGCACTGTATAGATATATACTCTGATAGCAGAAGTTATTGTTAACGCTATCAATTTGGTTTTGGATACTTGCACAGATTCTCAAAATTGTGTTGATAGAAGAGGTGAAGATAACGTACGGTGATCAATGTCACAAATCCTATAAAGAATAGAAAATTAAGAATAGAGCGGACACGGACCTTTTGACACCCGAGATTGTACCTATTTTAACAGAAATATATCCTTTCGTCAAGGGTATACTAAGTTATGTTGGTATAAAGTAAATATACAATCTATTTTGACCTCTTATACATTCATTTCACAGATTGATTTTAAAGTTCCAACTTAACTTTTATACGAGTCCACTTCATTATTAAAATACGTGTTCGTAATCGTGTATCCTGTTTTAAAGGAAGGAAAACAAAGGAAAGGTTTATTATTGTCGAGATCTTTTTCTAACTCCACATATACATCTAGTTGTGATGCATATAGATATGCATATGGCAACTGTTTTGCCATCAGGAATACACCACCATATGTTACTAATTCAGATAATTTTGCATATTCAGAAACTATTTAGAAGACAGCAGAGAATTAGCAATTGGAAGTCATGATAGCAGTTGATGTAAACCTTCATTTATAACATATCTATTTATTTCATAGGAGGGAAGGGAGTGGTCAGGGGCGCGTTCATCTACCTCCACCAACTCTTTCCTACCCAGTCTCTTTTCTCTCTACTTCATACCGACTTAAATTCATTAGATTTCGTGGAGATGGATTTTTGTAGAATATATGGGTACCCATATTTCACGAATTTCAAACCAAAATGAAATGCACAGTTTTATATGATAATTCAATGTTGGAAAACCATGCGTGTATATACGAATTTGTTAATATCCACAATCAACGAAAATGGGTCCCGCAGTCCTCTCTTATCCCCCTTACTCTTTACTCATTCTCCTCGATCGTCCTTTAAGTGACCATTAAATTCAGGACATCAAAAAACAAAAGGTTATGGCAGTAGTTGATGTGAAGAATTATGAATTATATTCTTATTGGTATTATGAGGTGGGTAGGGCCTCCTCAAGCTTGTCATTTCCTCCTTCTCTCGCCCTTTCCTTCCTTCTCTCACTCATTGCTCGCCTTTTCCTACCCCAAGAAAGTAATGATTTAATAAGAGCGCAGAAAATTGAAGATCAAAAGTCATTATAGTAGTTGCTGTGACATTTTATGAATTACATATTCGTTATTATAGGACATGGGGAAAGAGGTCCTTACCTCACTGCCCGCGCTCTTTCTTTCTCTTTTCCCTTAGTTTCCACTTCTAAGTCCCTCCTCCTTATTTTCATCTCCTCTCCGCTTTCTTCACTCCCGTTATCCGTGTCTTTTCTTACTCCTATACACATGTTTTTATTAAGTCAAATTAAAAAAAATGGGGAATTGGACGTTTGTGTATTGCATGATTTTGACTTCCAATCATATAACTTTTCTGACGTCACAGCGCTGATGAAATAAACATATGAGATTGTGAGATTGATCACCGTTCGCTGTCTTCCACCTTTCACTGTAAGCTATTTTATAACAAATTGTATCACGACTTTATGATTTTTAAGAGTACCCTTTTTTTATTGGATATAGAAAGTTCTTTCGGGTCTTCTTTTTTCAGATTTCTTCAGCTATAGTTATTCTAAAAAAGTTTTAAGGTTTCCAATCTCATGTGACGTCACAGGTTTATAGGTCCTTAATTAATCAAACTTTATACAAAATAGAATTATATCTTGTGTGGGTCTTTCATTCACTGGGAACATTAAACAATTGGTAGACTATTTGATGCTGAAAGTTTGTATTTTCTATAAATAAATATTTATGTATATTGAAACATGGTGTCAAGGACAATGGTTCCTTTGCTTGTTATTTTCTCTATAACATAATTTCCTTGATATCCACAATTAAATCATATATATTTATATTGAAGTATGTATTTGAAATTTTCAAAACGAATACGATCAATTCTGCGTAACAAAGGAAAAGACCTATAGAGGAGAGAACAATTTTCCAGAAAAAAGTCAAATTGTTATGAAAGGCAAAGATAACGAATATGATCAATGAAAGGTGAAGATAACGAACAATGATCAATCTCATAGCTCTAACAAGCAATACAAAATATATAGCTGGACCCCTGGATATACCAGAGGTGGGATCAAGTTTCTTTAGTTATTTTCTGTCGTACATATATTTGAAATTTTCATTTTGAACCTATGATTCATTATCTACAATATTGAAATTAATCTTCAAAGTGAAAATTAACCTACAGGGCATTTGTCTCATATAAGCAAATATTTTGACAGGAATTTTGGCTTTTAAGGCTTTCAAGGCAGGTCTGCCTATAAGATTTGTTTAGATAATTTGATACGTTACAATCCTTATAGTATTTTAAGGGGCATCCCTTCCTTGGGGGTAAAATGCACAAAAAAGACCAAACAAAAACAAACCGACCTAAACTTAGGGGAAATGTTTTTCAAAACCTGGTTCATATTTACACGGGTATTACATGTGCTAAGAATAGCTCATTCAACTACATCGCTTTCTATCATGGTCCACATCACCTCAGGCAATAGTTTTACATCTTTCGTTTAATTTCACCTTTTCAACTCGTTATTAAAGCAAAACAAACTGTAACTGGTGGTAAATGAATATAATCGCATCGTATCAGGGTGGATTTGAGACAATAAACCGGTGAAATCAGCAGAAAAAACTAGATTGATGGATTGTTGTCTTTTGAAAAGTAATCTCCAATGTACTCTGACCTCAGAGGTCACCAATTAGGATAAATACAAAAGAGAGGTTCTGCGTGAATGTCTGATTGGTAAACAATTTAACACGCAAATTTTATAGCAAATTCATTATCAAAATGTCCGAGCATACGACGATTGCGTCCGAGGGTATACGAAACGCTCAGTGTAGGTGCATGTATGCTCTCAAACAATATTCTCTTGTTTGTTTTGCTGAAGTTTTCGTCAGATCTATGGAATTATATTATTCATACCGCGTTAATTGATGCATACATAGATAGTTGATAAATACCGTTAGTTACAGCCTGTGTTTACTTTAATTTTGCATAAAACTGTGTATATTTTTCTTCAGTAATCTAATCAACAAACATGTTCATTCTTTATATAAAAAGCATTTATGTGAAATCAAGTTCCCTGCACACAAAAATAATCAAGTGGAGCTATGTCTCGAGGTGGAAGGCTTTGTTCAGGAACATTGATAATTCGTTCTGTTTTCTTAAGTACATTGTACACGTACCATGTATAAAAAAAAATATAAGTTTCGGTAAAGTTTCTAAACTGCTGGGTTACACAACAGTAACACCACTCCCTTTGATTCTTAATCAATGACTTGTTTTACTGTTGGACGAAAAATATTTACTATTAAGTAATTTGCCCCCAGATTGTCGCAAACAATGCATGTATCATTCACCACGTGCATTGTAGTGTAAGGTATTTATTAAAAGTCTTCTATATATTAGTTAGTAACACTACGATGTATGAAAAACAACTTATTGCATTCATTTGACCTAAGTCATAAATGGATACTCTTTTTGTAAAGACTAAAACCAAATCCGGCCCAATATGTTTTGTCTTTGCAACTCCGAATTGGTCCTTTATCAAATGCATTTTAACCTGTTTTATGCATTTTTATTATGCTGTTTAACGAAAAGTGCGGCTCTCAGATGCTGACACATACTTTTGTTTATATATGTTTGAAATCTTTTTAAAAAAGTAACAGCATGTACATTATCCCGCGTTATTGATTAAATCAAAATATTGACATCACCGCAGTTTTTCTGCTCTCAACACACATGAAGTTAAAGGAAGATGGAGTTATTTAAAGTGAATCATACTGATAATGTAGAAATCTACTATTACTGAAACATAATATACGATCATTCTCTTTATGTAATAACCAAAACAAATGAAACTATCTGGTGTAATTTTGAATCAAAATTTAAATTTGACCACTGTGAATTTTTGAAAACCGTTGAAGTACAATGATTATCATTACGGCAAGTAGGAGAGGTTGAGTAATGATGAAATATTTCATGTTAGGTAATCTTTAGCAAAATATAATCCATGATAACCAGGATCTCGTTGAAGACTTTACAAAGAGCAATGTATGCATAAAACTGTGAATACAAAGAGCAATGTATGCATAAATGTTATCGAACAAATATTTAATATGATATCGAGACTTAATGGCTAATTATGCAAATTGAGCCATGTCAACTTTTTTAAAGGCAAGTTACATGTTTAGGATTTTCAATGAAAATAAGAATTTACGAAATTCTCAACCAATGGCTTTGATTTCAAAATCAACAATTCACAATGAAAACTCTCAGGAAGCAAAACAAGGACGGCCTAATTTCGTTTATAAAACGCAATTGTGGTGGCTGAGCAATATTTTATTTTTCAATGCGACACCTTGATGCTACTATATGTATATATATCTACTCGCTGATAAAATCCATGCCCTTTTCTTTATAGTAATTTTCAGCTTCATATATGGAGAATTTACTTTGTTGAGCATGACGTATACAGATATTTGTTCTGGTAAGAAATTCGATTTTATAAGCATCTTTTTGTGTTTCAGTTGTACTTGTAAGCCTTTATACGAAGAAACGAAGTTCAGATAACTTTTTAATGACGTGAATTCTGCTTTTGAGAACGTCAATGTACTGAATGCTGTATAACTGTAAATAAATCCTGTAATGTTAATGTACTGAATACTGCATAACTGTAAATAACCCCTGTGCCTTAACAGTTTGTGTGACCAATGACGATGATTGTTACCATGGTGATGGTTATTATAGTGGTGGCTATAGATGTGAAAGGTGTGACAACATACTCAAAGTGAAAGGTAAGAAGCAAAACAGTTCATGCTTCGAATGTATTCAAGTACGAAAAAGACGTCCACTGTGCAATATTTCTCAACCTGATACTGATGCATTTAAGTGTTGAAATCACGAGAACAAAACGAATATGAGATATTTATTTTATGAAAAGTGCTCTGTTTTTGTAACATAGGCAACATAGAACCCTTTTAAAACAATTTAACTGTAAGGTATTGGTTATAATGTAGACATTTAAAGAAATCTATTGCAAGATAAACACCCTATAACCACGTTTTAAGAGTACTGGTAGAACATTCGCTTCGTAGCTGGGAGCTCCTGTGAGGATCCGGGTAAGAGTAGGTCTTCAGTACCCCTTGTTTGTCGTAAGAAGCGACGAAATGGAGCGGTCTTTCGGATGAATCCGCAACATTGAGATCCCATTTCACAGCAAGTGTGGCACGATAAAGATCTATCCCTGCTCAAAGGCCATAAGCGCCGAGCACAGGCCTAATTTTTGCAGCACTTCACCGGCAATGTGACATCTCCATGTGAGTGAAATATTTTCGAAAGGGACGTTAAACAATATACAATAAATGAATCAATCTTAGGTGTTATGGATCAGAATTCCCTAGATAATACAACAGCAGAATTTACTAAGATTTATTTACAATTTATAATTGAAAAGATAATTATAACAAAAGCAAAATACTAACTTACAGTCGTTAAATATCAAAATCCGTGCTGAACTGAATTTATGCACACGAAATAGTTAATTCCAGAGTCCTACTTCCCAGTTATGTTCCAAAAAGCGCTTGTCTAACCAACTTTTTTTACCATAAAAATTAACAGCTATATTTAGCTCTAAAACTTCATAGTTATTTCGGATTTCAAACATTTCGGTTGAGCATCACTGAAGAGACATTATTTGTCGAAATGTGCATCTGGTGCATCAAAATTGGTACCGTATAAGTTTTACATATTAAGAAGGAATTTTTAGTACAATCTTGAATGACAAAGATGCAATCATTCTAAAGAAGTAAAGATTATCTCTAGAAGAATATATGTCACAGGTGTCAAGTGAGTGCAAGTAGTACACAACATAGACGGGAGGTCATGAGTTCAAGCCCCGCTTGCGCCATGGCAGCGTCACACCTAAGACGTAAATATAGGTAGTGCTTGCTCCTTCGCCAAACACTTGGTACTTACAAATGAAAATCATAGGTCTTTCGGATATGACCTTAAAAGCAGAAGTCTCGTCTTACGACGGGTGTTGGAACGTTAAAGAACTATCTCTACTACGACTCTGAACATGGGTCTAAATTTGTGGCACTTTACTTACATCTGGTGACATCTTAGTATGAGTGAAACATTCTCTACATGACGTAAAACAACCCCTATAATCTCCTATTGTCGAGTAACTGCGAAATTGCATTTCAAATTCTCCTCACCAGGCGATTGGCCAAAGAATGCGGAACCACGGGAATGGTATGTACAAAGTTATATTGTTCTGGATGATATTGAAGACGTCGAAAAGGAATCGAATGCCCTCTGCAAAACCGACACACCCACTTTTCCCAATGAGTTTTAAGAATTGTTTCTTCCTTTCACCTATGTAAAATTCATTACATGCTGACATTTTATGACGTAAGAGACGTCCTTTGTTTCACGTGACACATTTGCGTTCATTTAAATCTATTGATATTATGTCCAGTTTCTTTCGGCAAATGTTGGAATGCAATCCAGAGAACATAGAACAATTTGAGTATGAGATCATGCATACTCAGAAAAGTTTTATTGCTCTGAATCTGAATATTAAATACACATTTGTTATCCGTATAGGCAGAAATCATTAGAGGACACGCATGCACAGAAATACTGTATACTCAGACAAATCTTCCCAAAACTAGTCACCTTCATCCGTCCGATAGTGTTTGAAATATATATATTGTGTTGACTTAAGTATAACTTATGAATATAGTTTGATACATACTTCTAGGTCGTCAAACCGCTGATAATTTGGAGAGGGTGATTTGTTTGTGCGTGGGTTTTTTTCCCTAACAGATGTCATAGATTTAGAGGTACAAGTGTGTAGAAAAAAGAAGCAATATTGACATAATATTTTTAACATTAATTACTATTTTTCAGATCGGTTTTGTCGTAGATGGCGTACTACACCTACTTGTCCCGATTCATCTACAAACATTCCTACTACGTCAGGTATGTATATCATTAAACAATAGAAGTGATTTGTTTAATCTATAATAATTTTCATGCATATATTTATATTTCAGAGGTGCCTGTTATTCATTCATAAAGCAGTTTGTCGAGTTTACCATGTAATTTATATCAAATGCTTGTTGGCGGGGGATAGGAAAATATGATAAAGGGCAATAATTGCTGAATCCTGTTAATGTTTTCAAGTCAAAGCCAAATTATGATTAATGTTTTGAGGCAATTACTATATATTTTGTTTGAGTATGTCGCAGTAAAATAAATGCACGAGGTTACATACATGTGTCTTTGGCTACCTCTACCTTTATTAAATCAGTAAAAAGGGTAGTTGAAAGGTTATCATAATGACGAGAGTTTGGTAGTATTGTCATAAATTTGGGGGAATTATTTTCTTAATTACTACATGGAAGGAGATTTTGAAACTAAAAAGAAAAACAGGTGTCATGGTCCTTATCGTTGCACTTCAAATCCTTTACTAGTTTTACCATTCAAACGCATTTACTGCATGTAGCTGTGTCCGTTTATGTCAATACAGCATAAGCAATTAATAACAATATATACTCATGTCTTCTTAAAAGAAGTTCAACGTTAGCAGATTTTAAATAAATGATGCCATTTTTGCACTTAAAATATGAAAAAAATATATATTATCGAATTTAAGACTTCAAAAGAACATAGGAGAAGTATTGTCAGTTTTTAAAATTGTACAAGGTATATAATCTTGCCTCAAAAATTAAAATGGAATTTAAAAACGAAGGCTAAAGACTGAAGTATATGCAAAAATGCTCAATCGAATTTTCGGGTAATTCATATAAACATTTCAAGAATCGGTGTTCAGTTGGGGAAAAAATGTATCACCCAAAAGTAATGAATTTACAACATTTGAATTAGTTCCAAATCTCGACTACATACACTTAGGGATAGAACAGTTGACGATACTTTGGATAACACAGAAAATTCGTGCTGATTTAGAGGTTTTTGATTAAACAATCTTTCCTCCACGACATATAGTTCTTTCCTAACCCTTTTAAAATTTGAATTGTCATTCAAATTTTCAACTGCAAAGGTTTGCTTGATAAATGTAGAATATGTTTAGACCAATGAAAAGGTGAAGCTAGCAAACAATGAGAAATTTCATAACTCTTATAAGGAATACACAATTAAGAGTTGCGCAAACATAGATATATGAAAGAATGAAATAAACATTGAAACGGTAAGTAGACAGTTATAACAAATTACTGATGTGTATTATGTTTTTGTCATCGACTGATATGTAGCGCAAGAAATGACACAGAATAAAATAAGAATTTGTTCGGTGAATGCCGATCAAGCCTTGTGTGACTGGTGGAGAGGGGGATTGTTACTCTTCCTAGGCCCCTGATCCCACCTCTGATTTATCGAGGGGCCCGTGTTTGCCCAACTATCTATATTGTATTGCTTATACCAGTTGGGATTGATCACTGTTTGTTATCTTCACCTTTTCATGATGGAAATCTATTTTCGTTGTGACAATTTTCAACTGCAGGGATGATTCACATTTTTGTATGTTCTATTTTTGATGGATTATACATATAGATAGCAAAGCCCCCCCCCCCTCCCCCCAAACCCCCCCCCCCCCCAACAAACCCGAAACAAACATTGTGCGGAACTTATATTAAATCATTCAAAGACCATGTCAAAGTACTTGAAATGTTTCTTTGATAGCTTGAATTGACAGCTATATTCTCGGTTTTAAGGGCAAAATGAATTAATATCAAGGACATGACACACACGGAGCACTGTAGACATTAGACGTTGGGGGTAGGTGCCGTATGAGAAATCAGTATCTCCTATTGACTGCCGTAAGGCCTCTGCCTTAATGAATTGTTGTCCAATACCTATAATTTTTGCTATTTCAAACTATTAATGAATGCTTATATAGATTTATTTCTTCAGTCAGGTGGACGTAATCAAATCATTTCGGACGCACGGCGGGTGTGACCGGTCAACAAGGGATACTTACTCCTCCTAGGCACCTGATCCCACCTCTGGTGTGTCCAGGGGTTCGTGTTTGCCCAACTATCTATTTTGTATTGCTTATAGGAGTTATGAGATTGATCACTGTTCGTTATCTTCACCTTGCATTTTGCACTGAATCTCAGTAGTAGAGCGTTTGCATCATAAAGTCGATAGTTTGATTGATTGATTGAATATTGTTTAACGTCCCTCTAGAGAATATTTCACTCATATGGAGACGTCACCATTGCAGGAGTGTAAGCCACGCTAGTTTTATGGCAGCGTCGAACCTAATGCAAAGACATAGGTACTGATTGTTCCTTCGCTAAAATAATCGACATTTAGAAATGAGAGTCACATAACACGTGTTACGGTTATGGCCTTAAACAGAGGATCTGTTTCGCGGCAGGCGTTGGCACGCTAACAAACCATCACTACTACGGCCCAAAGCGCTAAGAATAGGCTTAAATTTGGGGTACTTCACCTACAACTAGTGCCATCTCAATATAAGTGAAAATTTATCGACGGGACGTGACACAAATGAAGAAACCTATATATTTAATTGCCGTTATAAAATTTAGAAATTCATTTCAAAATTAAGGATTATCTCCCTCATGCATAGCTCTTATCCTTGGACGAATTTGGCTCCACTTTTTTTGGCACGCTGTTTTTAGCTCTAAAACTTCATAGTTATTTCGGATTTGAAAGATTTCGGTTGAGCATCACTGAAGAGACATTATTTGTCGAAATGCGCATCTGGTGCATCAAAATTGATACCGTAATAGTTTTACATACACATGTAAAGCGACAAATTTAAAAAAAAAATGTGTTTCAGAATCAGTGTCATGTAATGTGACACCACAGTTTGGTTCAGAGGAGTATCTATTAGACACGTTAAGTGGTGGATACAGTCATTCTCAATCTGAAACTAGGTTTATTCAAGAAACGATGCTTTAGTGCACACGTACTCATAGCTTCATTATCAAATGTTAGATAAGTTATACCACTACAAAGTGCATTAATCAAATCCTGTTAAATGTATTTCTAGATCGTGTAACGTGTCCAACACCGACTCCGACAAATGGAATTTCGGATGAAGGGACTGCATTTTTAACCTGCTCTTCCAATAAAGGTATGCCATCTTCTACAATGATATGACAATGTTTTATATTTGCGTATTTTCCCCATTTTTGTTTGTGAACCTTCATTTTCGTCATTTTTCTTCTTTAATGAATGTCATATTTCATTCTGACACTGCATTTCTGTCATTTTAAGCAAAAACAAGCTTCGGTGAGCTGTTTTGTTGTAAGATGAGCAAAATGAGACATAAAGGTATATTTGATAATCGAAAACTACACTGAGGCATTGTATATGGGAACACTTTTCTTTTAGGATGAGTACTTTGTACTGAAATACTTGATGCTGATTTCATACCTTAACATTGTTCTACGCGTTTTCACAACACCACTTTCACAGCGTTTCCGCTCATATTTGTTGTCTTACAATCTTTTAATTTGCAGACATAATTGAATGAGTACTGTGTTACATGGAAGTAATAGATGGTCGGTGAAATCGATGTTCGATAACTCCGTATCTTTGTGAGTGATACAACCAATTTGTTTACGCTGGGAATTTGAATTCCGTCATCCCAGTTGCGTTGTGTATATTTTAGTCGTAGTGTGGGCGATGCATGTGATCTAATTATTAGCCGAGGTGCAACGAAGTTGAACTCGGATATCGGGCGGGCGGGCGGGTGGGTGGGCGGTTAGGCGTCAACAATTGGTTTCCGGATGATAACTCAAAAAGTTTACAATCTAATCAAATAAAACTTTGATATATTGTTGGACACTAAGTAAGGAAGACCCCTATTGATTTGGGAGAGAAATGGTCAAAGGTCAAGGTCATGGTGACCGAAAACAGAATAAAAATTTCAGAAAAATTGGTTTCCGGATGATAACTCAGAAAGTTTAAATTCCAATCAAATGAAACTTTGATATATTATTTGGAACTAATTCAGAAAGACACCTATTGATTTTGGAGAAAAAAGGTCAAAGGTCAAGGCCACAGTGATCGAATATAGAATGAAAATTTCAGAAAAATTTGGTTTCCGGATGATAACTAAGAAAATTTAACTCTGAATCACATGAAACTTTGGTATATTATGGGGTACTAGATAAGGAAGACCCCTATTGAGTTTTGAGAAAAAAGGTCAAAGGTCAAGGTCACAGTGATGGAATATAGAATGAAAATGTCAGAAATATTTGGTTTCCGGATGATAACTCAGAAAGTCTAACTCCGAATCAAATGAAACTTTGATATATTGTTGGGTACCATGTAAGGACGACCCCAAAAGATTTTGGAGAAGAAAGGTCAAAGTCACAATGACCGAATATAGGATGAAAATTTCAGAAAAATTTGGTTTCTGGATGATAACTCAGAAAGTTTAAAACTGAAATTAGTTCTTCACAATTACAAATATGCCACATCATTCCTGACTTTACAATGTATACCATGCAACTCGGCTCATGCACCCCTGGGTGCATACATTGATTTTTTAAACTCAAAATGAATCATTCATGTAGCTTTATGATATCATGGTTGATTTTATAGAAAATCAATTAAAAAATAATTTACTGTTCCCAATTACTCAGATACTCTGCAATAAACATATATCATGTTTTCATTTCTTTCAACTTGAACTGTGAAAGAAAGAAAAAACATGAAAGTGAACGTGACAGTACACTTTACTCTTACTATGTATGACGTTTCTCTGCCCAAGTTGTGACGAAGAAAAATGATAACCTGCTTTATGTTAACAGTTTTAATTTTTCCTTATTAATATATGTAAAAAAATATTGATGAGGGTTTCGCAAATGTTCTACACAGAGCACTCCGTGGGATATATCGTGGGAGCGGGTATAGGAGGAACTGTGTTCGGAGCTGCTGTTACTGTCTTGATTTTCGTGTGCGGTTGTCAAAGACGAGAGCGATTACAACAGAGGTATATAGTTTTAGTATGTTTTAGCTCACCTGAACCACAGTCTTAAGAGAACATTTCCCAAATAAGGTTTTATTCAATCGGAAAAATGTAACTTAGGCAATTATAAAAGCAGGAAATTACTGTTTGTCCTTTTATAATTCAATATTTATTAGATTCAGGGGCGGATCCAGGAATTGCGGTTACGGGGGACGCCACTTTATGAGACAGTGGGTCTGGGGGCCGCCTTGAGGAAGCTCCTGGAATTTACAGATGTTATAGGGCTTGAAATATGACTTCTAGTTAAGTCATTTGTCCTATTTTCTATCATCTTTAATAAGGTGAAATTAGTCAAATGACGCAAATGTTAAGGTTTTTCCTGAAACCATTAAGTTCTCCCAATAAAGTTATTCAAGAAATCAAAATATTTTGTCATTTGTTTCTCCAATAGTGGAAGAAATGATTGCTTCTTTTATCGTTTAGTACATTTTTCTAAACAAAATATCACGATTTTCTTTAAATTTGAAAATTTAAATCCGCCACCGAGATTGATTATATGTGTAGTAGATAAAGGCGTTAGATGACTTCTTTTCTAATGATTACAAACTAAAATTGCTATTCTTTGCTATATTAGTGCAAATCTGAATAAATGCTGTCAAAAAAGTTAAGACCCGCAGGCAAGTGTTTCCCTTTAGATATACTAATATTCGTTGCATATGTGTAACTAGGTTGGTTGGCTGGTTGGTTGATTATATATTGTTTTATGTCCGGTTCGACAAATTTTCACTCATATTGTAGTGCCCCGCAGCCAAAAGTTTTATTTTCGGTCGGTTTGGTTTTTATATTAGTGTGTCCTTGTTTGCTTTCCACACTTTCGCGGTGGAAATTTTAACAACATATTTGCTACTCTGTCCCCTCCTATGGAGTTAGTAAATTGTTGTTTATCTATACATGTGTAATTTACACCTTTAACCACTGTGTATTGTTGATGATGTTTTGTTGCATCGTGTTATCGCACAATATGGCGCGCAGCACAGAACATAATTTTTCTTACTTAGTTTGTAACTGTGTTTCTTTTTGTTTGTAGTGTTTTACCCTCTTCCAAAAGGAGTGTTTTTCTTCAATAAAGACTGTAACTGATTGCATATAGAGAAACCACCATTGCTGGTGAAAGGCAAAATTTAGGCCTATGATCGGCGCAAGTCGCTTACTGTCTTTAAGCAGGAAGGGATCTTTATCGTGCCACACCTGTTGTCACACGAGGCCTCAGTTTTATGGTTTTATCTGAAGGACCGCCTCATTTAGTATCCTCTTTCGAAAAAACAAGGGGTACTGGGTATCTATTCTAACCCAGATCCCCAATAATTACCATACAACATATCCTGTGCCATATAATTATATTCTTGCTGCAAATATCAAGATGCATTGAGTATTTTGTTGGTCATGTGTCATGGGAGTCATCCTAAACCCCATTTCGTAATGGATGAAATATATTTAAAACAATTGAGGTTCCGGTACCTAAACCATATCATTACATTCCTGCTGCATATATCACGATGCATTGATTATTCTGATGGGAGAGTGCCTCGGAGTCATCCCAACTCCTATCATTTTTTGATAGTTCAAATATTTTTATTAAAATGGTTGACACTCTAACTGCCATAATTTTTTTTGATAGTTCAAATCAGGGTAGAGATAATTCTTTGACCAATGGCAGGGGGTTCAATTTCATTTTTATTCAGTACGACTGCATACTGTAAACGAAATCCTCATCTCCCACGATGTTGAAATAACATTTTTCTCGAGCGCTTGCGCACATCCACCATAAATGTCACTCTCTCATGAATATGCATTAAAAATCACCGTTTCCCTTACACTGATTAGACCAGTACTCCCTTAATACCAGTGTATGATTTGTCGAAATTGTCAATTATTTTTATTTTTCATAGTTTATCATACTACATGTATAAGTAACAAAATCCACGGTCTGGTTTTTAACATCGACGAAAATACTCTAACGCACCATTAGGCGTAATAATGCAAACGTTTCTTAAAATAATCCGCAAGTATCCTCGCGATTTTGCTGATACTCATAAACCCCGGGATCGGGACCGGAATGTACTTTTCGTTTTACACTGGAATATATTGGACAATTATATTACACAATCTCAAGAACCTGAATTCTACAATTTGTCATTCTAAGATTTTTTTTTATAACTGTACCCTGTTTGAAGTAAGTTAGATTCAAGTTTGTTCATGCCATAATTCTTGGTGTCAGAGCGGGTGGGGATGGGGTGGGTTGGGGTGGGGGTGGTTACAAAGCGATTTCTTAGTATAACATTCTATGTGTGAGCAAGGTGACTTGGGTGAGCGTTGTGAACTATGGGACTTAATCTTATTACGAGTAATTGTGTTTCTAATGGAGAGAGTGTTAGTGAAGAAGAGATTTAGTTGATGTTATAAACTTACTCTAACTTATGACAGAAACTCTCGACTTCAATTTGAAACTTCCTCTTCTCATTTGCATTTGAATACATACTTAGACAGGCGCTGTCACAAGCTGTAGGAAATCCCACCTACCACACTAAGGATGGTAAGGAGAAACAATTAATTCAAGATAAGGGCGACAGGAAAAGCGCAGTGTATAACGAAATCATCGACGAAATGGTAATGTGTAATTCAAATCATTTCTTGTTAGTTTAGCTGTGAAAGAAACTATCAGGGTTCACAATATTTGATTTAGAATGAAATATATGAAGAGAATGGTCTTAAACCAGCAGACAAGATTCAGAAATTCGCATGCGTTCTGTAATAAGTAACGCAGTGAGATACCGTTTTAAAGCTCCTTTCACACATTCACGGATGAGACACCGGATCATCCCGGACTGTCAATCTATGACACCGTGTACAAACCGTAGGGAAACCGGCGTTTTCCGTGTTTGCATGGTGATAAGACCGTGTTGACAACGGTATTGCGACGTCACAGAACCCAAAGGCGCCGGATCACCCCGGATGACTAGTATTTTGCATTCGGCGTCGACCGGCTCCTGATCCATGAATGCGTGAAAGACACTTAGGTTGCAGTTTGTACACGATAATCCTGATTTTAAACCTCTCAGGGAATGACCTATTTGGAAAGTCTCATCCATGTAATCACATGTGCTAAAACTTCATTGTTTTAATATATCAAAATTCAATAGATATTCCAACATATAAAGTTAGACTCACTATCTACGGCAAATTTCTTTGTTTTAGCCAACGCATTCACAGGACACATTCACACAAAAAGAAGGGAGAGCACTTGAACCTGGTGTGTACGATCTGTTGAAAGAAACTGATATTTCAGACAGGAGCGAATACTATGACCATGCAAAACCAGTTCCTTCTCAAACCACACAGTCTGATGGATACGAAAGTGTACAGATAGGAATTGGAGGTATCTCTGATCACCAAGGAGAAAATACTGAGGGAAAAAGACAACCGCTGGGCAGTGATGAATACTTCGTCCTAGAGGAGAAGGGAACGTAATAGCTGATACCTTCTATCACCGTCTCCTCGGAATATCAGCAGATGTTTAATTCATAACACGTATTATATTGACAAATGATGCATCAAACATTTTGAAAAAAAAATGGTTGATCAAGATATAAGACCCACAGTAGATGTGAGCCGTCAACGAGGAATGCTAACTCCTCCTATCCACCTGATCCCACCTCTGGTGTGTCCAGGGGTCCTTGTTTGTACTTCTCTTAATTTTGTATTCTTAATTTGTGAGATTGACCACTGTTCGTCATCTTCACGTTTTCATAAAATATATTGAGATATCGACTATAATGATTAGTAATAGACTTACATAAACTGTATCTACGTATAATCTATGTCTGAACATTGTTAAAAAGTACATCTGATCCAAGTACATGTATCTTATACTGATAAACAAATGTTGCCTATACACTCCAAAAACGCTTGCTCCAAAGTTACTGTTTGCACCCTTAATATTGTTTCATGTGTGAGGTGAATTCCATGAGTTATAAAGGAATCTTATTTGATAAGTAAGTATCGTAAAATTATTTTCGTTTTCGATAAACTACCCTGAAATTGCAAAATGAGAGTACAGTATCGGACACGCTATGGCGGATCTAAGTCAGTTTCCCTCTTTCTTCATGGCAACTTAAGATACTATGATATGAAGTAGATCCGTTGTTTATAGATGCTTGATTTGGATCTTTCAGAGGGAAGAAGTTTTCATAATTGTTGAATTAATAAAATATGCCTGTTTGTTTCTTCAATACGTGATTTTAGTCTTGAATCAGCCTCATGAAAATATCCAGAAGCGCCCAGAAAGAGGCAACCATTCAGGCAATTTTGCATTTCCATACGTGTATACTGATTTATATCAGAGGTGATTTCCTATGCAAAATCAACTGAATATAACTTTATTTCATTGACATTAAGTGCTACAGTTTAGAATATAAAATCGGCAGTAATGAAAATGAACATCAAAAGAGAGAGAGAGAGAGAGAGAGAGAGAGAGAGAGAGAGAGAGAGAGAGAGAGAGAGAGAGATGGTCAACAACAAGTAATCGATCATAAGATTTTCTCTTTTTTAATTTATTTTGTTCACTTTCTTTAAATATTTGTTTTAAAAAATCTACTGTTGAAGTTTCTCGTCACACATGTTTAGTCTTTGATCGATGACTGCACAAGCCAATTATCATCATGTCATTTTGCCTTGTGACGCAGTGATCCAAAAATGTACATTAGGTCCCATAGATTATGCTGCATGCTCGTATTAATACAAACTTTTTGATCCTGATTTTAAATGACAATAGATGTATCATAACTTTCAACAATGTAAGACTAATGATCAATATTTATGCAAGACATTTGAAAAAGAAATGTGAGTGATTTTCTTTAAATTTTCATATCATATCATTTGCAAGTGTTGAAGTTTACACGGATAAATCTTTAAATGATATATTTCATAAGTAACATGATACATTAACTACATCCACATATATAATTATGCAAACCACTATATATTATTGTGTAACGGTACTGCTTCCACTCAATTGACATGTGCAATCTAGATTGTTCTAGATTTCGATATTAACTTCTTTAATAGAAAGTTGACGTAATAATTGCATCATTATCTTTCAAGATTGTATTAGAAAATTCATTCTTTGTATAAATGCGCTGTGAATTTTTATGATGAAAAACTCTGGTTAGACAAGTACTTTGGGCATTTTTGGATTATTTCGATAAGTGGGAACTAACTATTTTGTGAGTGTAAATTGAATTCGACACGGATTTTGATGTCTATTGTTCAACTTCCGCAAGTATTTCACAATTTTCTTTCAATCATTAATTGTAAATAAATCTAATTAATTGTTTGATAGCCTTTGTTTATAAATTCTGCTGCTTTAAGAGCTAGTTCTGACCCATAACAGAATTTGGAGTCGTCGGTGATAAGAAACAAACTATATTGCATTTTTCAAGATTTGTATTTCACTTTTTCTGAATTATTGAATTTCACAGACAGCAGCAATGACCATGTTTTCCGTCACATATCTTCTTGACTCGCCGAATGTTCATGTACTCGATACCGTAAAAAATGCGTTGAATTAGTTTAGCTGTGCTGAAATGATCGTGATATGCTTGGTCCACTTCGTCACTAAGTGTTTTGACTGGCAAAGCAGCCGATGTTTACTGGACGCTGGCCATAACTGAGAGTTCAGATTATTACAAGGCAGTGATCTTAAAAGCTTATGAGTTATTACCTGAAGCGTACAGATAAAAATTCTGAAAATAGAGACAATTTGACAATCAAACATATGTTGAATTTGCTAGAGAAAAAGATTTATTTGATCAACGTAGGTCATGAATTAAACAAATTTGTGGGAATGCTTGCACAGTAATTTGAGAAATTTCAGTCTGGTGTTACCCTGCATGAAGATGTTTCCTATATAAATTCAAACCATGACTCCACTCTGGACCAGGAAGTAAAGCTTTCAATTCACTTGAAAAAGAGTTTTATAAGTGTAAACAACTGCAGGTATTGATCGAGAAATTAGCAGTACAGTACAGTGTTATAATAACGCAGATGCATTGTTTAAAAATATATACATGTGTAACAACTCTATATTAAAATTTGACCATCTCATTTGACAAGTTATGATAAACGAAGATGATTTTAGGGGACAGTACTTTTGATTCACTTACAGACAAAATAACCATGCGTACAATCTATGGAAGGCAAAAACGAGTCCCTTTCGTTGTTAGTTACACTATAGAACACGCACACATACTCACATATACACACATAAACACACAAACACATACTACAAGTCTTTTTCACAAACAGACACTGATGAATTTGAGCATGGTAAGTCATTCCAGAGTCCGTTGAGTACTCCCAGTATTTCCAAACAGCCTTCCTTTCCTTTTCTGTCATTGGGTTCGCCCTTGTTCCAGTTCTTAAAGCTCAACGGTATTTCTGAAAAAGTCCAGATCCATGTACCTTCCTCTGCCGTGTCTTCCCCACCTATCCAGGCCCGTGCTAAAAATGAAGCTTCGTTTATACATAAAACTTATAGATACTGTACACAGAATGTCAAATGCAATTTTTTAGATGCGAATAATCACCTGTTCCTGGGTTATTGTTAATGAGATTTTTTATAAAGTCGTTTTCATCCTTTGTGCCAATTTCAGCTAGTTTTCCTGACAAACGTCGGCAGAATTGCTGAAACAAAATCATTTTTGAAAGAATCCATGAAATAACAAAACCCAACAACAATACATTATCCGTCTTCTATTACCATAAACAAATGCTTTCCTTGGAAAAAAGAAATGCTCTTGTACAGCAAGAGTAAAACCAGCTACATAATTATGTCGTATGAATGTATCAAAGTTTGATTCAACCTAGTCGTTCCAAGTATGAATAGGTCTAGATAGTTTCATCCAAAGACTTATTTGACAATACCTTCTTTTCATGTTGCGTATATCATGCTTTTTGTGTGTGAACATAATGCACATGTTTAGATCTATTGAAACACACAGTGCATGCATCAGACAATAATTTATGAGCGTTGAGACACCATTTCCTCTGCCTATTTTTCCGTCCGCATTTGATATCACTTTGTCAATATCCTTATTTTATTTGGGCGATACATAAGTGTATAAAATGCGAAACTTCACGCAGATTTACATTGTATTTCTGATCTAAACATTCTGCTTTTATATAATTGAATGGAAATAAATCGTTACAAAATTCAAAATCTTCCTGAACTACTCGTTTTGACGTCTGTTTTACTTACATCAGCAGTTTTCCATGTTGATTTTTGTGTGTTTAACTTATAACATGATCTGCCATGTTTGTTCCAGCCCCGAGGACAATCTGGGAAATTCAGTAAACATAATCATGAACATTGATATAGAATCCATGGCAATGCAATTACATTTATTTTCGAAAAATTATAAATCTGTCTTACTGTAAATTTACAAAATAAGAGAAAAAGATATGTTACTTCGACGTACTTACTTGTAAGTCGTTTTATCTGTGTTTCGAGATTTTGGATATTCTTTGAAAAATCTTCTTTCACGATTGTAAAGATAGTAAAATCAAAATATTTACAATTTCTTGAGAGCATACCTATGAATAGAATAATGATCTATCAAACAAGTTTTGAAAGACGGAACGGTACATATAGGAAAATATTTCAAAGACAATGCCATCTGTTAGATCGTTTGTTAGATACAGATTTACCTACGGGTTCATCCGTTTACCCGAGCAAGATATAGGGCTACATGTAACGGCGGATGTGACATGTCAATAGGATATACTTAATCTTCGCCCCGATCTCTGCTCTGGTCCATGAATTCGTGTTTGCCCTACTGTTAATTTTGAATTCTTCGTTGGATATCTGGGATTTATGACTTTTCGTTACCTTCACTTTTGTTTTGGTAAAGACTAGGCTTGTTCTACCCACAAGTACTTTGAAGCTGATATAAAAAAGATGACATATTTCCCAATTCATAATATTTATGTAGTCTTTGGTAATAAGGTCTTCTAACAGTATGTTTGAATTCTCATGGGCACAGATTGTTCTCCTATGTTTCATGACCTGTTTTTCTATTCATATGAAACAGAATTTGTTCAAATGCTTCTAAGAAAAAAAATCTTGATGTAGCATTTAATATATCGACGGCCTTTTATCTATTAACAATGTTCATTTTCATTCATGAAAAGTGACTATAGCGAACAGTGATCAATCGTGTAGCTCCCATAAGCAATACAAAATATATAGTTGGGCAAACACGGACCCCTGGACACATGAGAGGTGGGATCGGGTACCTAGCAGAAGTAAGCTTCTCCTGTCGACCGGTCACACCTGCCGTGAGCCCTATAAACGGAGTTACTGTAGTCACAATCAGTGTGTCAAGAACGGTCTAATAATCGGTGTGAAACACATCAGACAGTATTTGACCCAATGATAGGTAGGATCGATATGTCGACTCAAAATATCTCAAATAAATTCATTGCACAATTTCCCATGTCGTAACAATAATTTATATTAGAAATGCAAGTTATTACTGTGCTAAACGTTGCCTGGCCAAGATGTTACAGATTGTGCTGTCGTCGACTCAGTCTCTATCTTGAGATGTTTGGCACAAAGTCTCTTACAACAAAATTAGTAATTTTCTATCAAAAATCATAGGTGTCTCCAGATTTATATCCATCTAAACTAAAAAAAAAGGCATTACTATTCTCAGAATAATTGCAGAAAATTGCGTCTACGGCTATGCTTGAAATAACTAAAACGAGGGTCGTTGGGATGAATGTTTTATTGAATAGGAAGCTGGTAATGATAGCATGAAGGTCATGAAGAAAGAGACATTTACTTAGTGCATAGGGTGGCAGACATATTTGATGGGAAGATTAACATGTTTTGCATCAAATTGTGATGTCTATAAGAACTGTGAAATGTGAGAGTGTATGCCGGTCGCCTGCTCGGACATGTGGGTTTCCTCTGGGTACTCCGGTTTCTTCCCACATAAATGGCCCCCTAGCGCAAACATCTGTGCATTAAAGGACCCCATTGGAAATAAGCTTTCGAGATTTCATGGGTTATCCTTGGTATGTATGTATGTATGTATATACCGAATAAACATTTACTTTTATTTATTTAACTGTTCCTGTAATTTCCAAGTGACATTTAGGGCCTGTATAAGTGTTTGTGATAATCAATTCACTTCACTGGGGACATTGTGTCAAGACACACGTAATACACGGTACACATTAATTCACTAACATAAATCCAAGTATGAATTACTAATCTAAACGTTAGTATGGGGTTTGCTGTCATTAAACGTGGGGACGGATAACTGTAATATGGTGACGTTGAAGACTGTTACTTAAGTCATACAAAAGGAATATGTTTTCTGATTAAATTTAGGGTTTATGGCGTTAATCTCAATTTTAATCAATTATTGAAATTTGTAATCAATGAACGACCCCTAGACATCCAATTAAAGTGTTGTTGGATGTTACGATCATACTGTTTATTTCCTTTGAAATACTTTAGCTGAATGAAGACATTTCGTGTAAACGATTACAGGGGATAGAAAGAACGAGGGAATACTGGGTATGTCAAAAGGAGATAAGAAGAAAGATGGAAGGGAAGGATGGGGAGAGAACTGGAAGGGAGGGATAATGGAGATAGGAGGGACAGGAAAACAGGAAGGTTGGCTGATCACGTCCATGCAAGGATATGGACTGGTACAAATACTACATTTCACAAGTATTCATTTTTCGTCAATATACTAATAAGGCATAGACAGCACACACAAATAAAATGGGTGTAGAGATTTAAGTATGAGTACCAGATGTTATGAGTTTTTTAATAGTATTCTGAGAGAAATATTTAAAGGCTAACGTACGTCTTTTTTCCAAATCGCTTAATTGATCTTTCAAATACGATTTTAGATTGAGCGTGTAACCCTCCGCTATGCATCGCTCATCGTCACGATTGATACCAAGGGGTTGGGAACATCCAATCTGTGCTTGTAGACAGAAAACGAAAATTGCAAAGCCCAATATTTCAGTCGTCATCTGAAAAATAAATGAAGAATTAGTTGAGTTGCCTGCAAATTAACATGTATAGGAACAATACAGCACGGGGAATACAAATTGTGATAAAATGTTTGAATAAAATGTCCTTAAAAAATTGTCATTGCCTGTAAAAATCTATTAATAATGTTAATTTACGATTCGCCTACATTTAGGCTAATGTCGCAAACCTTAATTCAATTTCATTACGATTGTATAGATAGAAAACTGAGAATAGAATATGTTCATGAAAAGAATAAATCAATTACCAAAATTATATTGTCTAGATATTTTTGTTACTGATGTTTTATTTAAATATCACAAGATCATACCTGTAGTTCCTACAATGTGATTTGACGGATTTATAGCAGCGGTACAGATCAGTTTCCTATAATAAATCTACACACTGTCAACTATGAAACACTTGTGGACTTTAATGTGACAAACCAGGCAGGTAAATCAAAATATCATTACAAACCGGATGTATATATTTTCTTCTTGCTAGTTTTCAATATCCGAGTCACCTGGTTTATATCGAAAACGAATGGAAGTTTTTAATTTTACATTTACTAATCAAGAATATTGTATCTTACTCCGTTACTAGCTTAAAAATACGGATGTATGTTTAATGTTTGTGCTGTGATAAACTTTAGAAATTCATTTCAAAATTAAGGTTTATCTCCCTCATGCATAGCTCTGATCCTTAAACGAATTTGACCCCAGTCCTTGGCACAAGTTTATTGTTATTTCGGATTTCCAACTTTCAGCTTGATCATCACTGAAAATACATTATTTGTCGAAATGCACATCTGGTGCTTCAAAATTGGTACCGTATAAGTTTAACATTACGACCCCTGAGTCGAGGCCTCTGCTAGTGGACTGTTAGTCTCCGAGGGTCTCTACAGCCCAGTAGCTAAGTTCTTCATTACTAGCTTGAAAATACGGATGGATATTTAATTGCTGTGATAAAATTTAAAAATTCATTTCAAAATTAAAGATTATCACCCTCATGCATAGCTGTGATCATTAGACGAATTTGACTCCAGTCTTTGACACTCTTGTTTTTTTTTTTTCTTTCTTTCTAGTTCTTACAAGTTTATTGTTATTTCGGATTTCCAATATTTCAACTTAAGCATCTGGTGCATCAAAATTGGTACCATATAAGTCCTACCTTACGGACTTCACGTCAAATATGAAGCAATTTTAACTCTTTGCCTATCACGCCGCCTATGACGTAACAGTAGCATTTTGCTTTCGCCGCTGAATGATAACGTTGTCCTTTTCCCCACAGCGCTTTGGAGTTGATTTGTGAAAGTTCGAAATTTTTAACACATTTCTTCACAACGTTTTCCATTGTTATATATTCTGTTAGTTTATCGCGGATAATTCTGTTAAAAAGCTGATGCTTTAAGACTGTCGAATCGGGAGTGGAAGCAAGTGAAAAATTACGATAAATAAGAGGTAAAATATTTTCTTTTGAGAAGATTTATAATCCAAAATTCGCCTTTTTCTGATTTTTAAAAAAATTATTTTTTATGAATTCTTGTACATGTATATTTGTATACCCCCCCCCCCCCCCCACGAATGAATCCTTCCTTATCTTTTAATTCAAATAATCTTATCATAAAATTTGATTTTGATTTAAAAAAAACGTAATGAATTTAATTTTAGACAAGGTTTAACATATTTATTGATACTAACGACTGATTCAAACTTTTTAAAATAAAAATAAATGAATATCTACATCATATTTTGTATATAAGAATTTTCCTATGCAGTTGAACAAAAAATTGACTCACGCATAAATTCTCTTCAATGTTCAAAACAAGATGTGAAAAAGCAAAACACTGCTTTCCACGCTAATGTACATTACACAGTCCACATCAAAACAAAACATGAATATTTCCTCTACAATACTGCGTTAGATTTTTCCCGTCGGTGAACAATGGATCTGCGTTGCAGTTGTGTATCCCCTAATCTACGTCTTCACTACTGTTGGAACTATCAAAGAAATCTGGCAAATCGCTCCTTTTTATCACTATTTTGTCTTACAACCCAAAAATAACACTTTTCGCTGTGTCAACGATAAAACGTAGTAAAAAGAAATGCGCATTAAAAGTACGTTAAAGTGCGTGATTGTTGGGCAAAGATATAGGCGTTAAAGTGCGTGATTGTGAGGCAAAGGTATATGCGTTAAAGTGTTTGACTGTGGGGAAGGGGTAAAAGGTGCAAGCAGTAACTTTGTAGCGAGTGTTTCGGAGTTTATTGGCAAATTTTATATAAATTGATATTTATAAGTATGGATATTGTAGTACTGCCAAAACAGTAAGATGTATAACTGCGAAATAAGACCCGTTACATGTACACAATACCACAATGTAAAAGAAAAAGAATTAACGTTTTGCATTGTAGACTCATGCTAAGTATATTTCAAAGTTTACAACTTTATTCCTTTCTCTTCTTTACGTTCGCAACCTAAAATGAGAATAACGAATGACATGAAATCATAATTGGATGGTTTTACGGTTAAACGATTGCTGATTTTGTATGCTCAGTTGTTAAAACATTATCATTACCGAAGTCCTTTGATTTCACATGAAAGTCCCGAATATTCATATTGAGAGCCGACAGAACTTTTTCAATAACATCGTTTAAGTTACGTGGATCCTTCTGGCGAGTAATGATATGGTGGCCATCAGTAAGGTGCGTTTTCTGATGTTCAAGTAGGAATCCCTCAGTAGGGTGAGGATCATAGTACCGAATTTCACACCTTCCCAAGGTCTCTTGAAAAGTCCAAATTTATTAAAGGATCGTACTTTCAAAGAATATATTCTAAATCATATACATTGTTCAAGTGATTTTCTACAGTAGGTCCTCCTGGATGTTATTACAGTATAATTACTATGTTTTTACAAAGATAATCATATGAATTTGGTTGAAAGAAGTTAAATATATTATTCTGAATGTTATTGGGAGCACAAGCTCAATACTACGGCATTCTATTTTCTAGAGGATTTTACAAACATAAACAGATATAAACAGCTGAGAGAAGTTTTGATACGTGATACCTCAAAAGTAGATACAAACCATTTGTGGACATCCGGATGACTGCTGCTCCAGGTGAATGGGCCGTATCGGGTTGAAATCTTACCGCTGTGGTTCGACACTCTTCCAGAGACCTACATGTAAAATAATACAAAAGGTTTGCAGTCAGCTGAAATACGGAAGTTGCGCAAATTATATTGTCATTATAACAATCTAGTTTGCCAATACAACCTATCATTGGACCCAATGCTTTCTGATGTGTTTCATACCAATTGTTAGGCCGTTTTTAGGACACTGATTTTGCTTACGGATAACTTTGTTTACCTGACCAAGATATAGGGATTATAGCCGGTGTGACTGGTCGACATTGGATGCTTACTCCTCCTATGCATCTGATCACACCTCTGGTGTGTTCAGGGATCAGTGTTTGCTCAATTATCTATTTTGTATTGCTTATAGGAGTTGTGAGATGTATCACCGTTCGTTATTTTCACCTTTCATACTCTGAAGTTAATGAAAGGTGAAGATAACGAACAGTGGTCAATTGCATAACTCCTATAAGCAATACAAAATAGATAGTTGGGCAAACACGGACACCTGGACACACCACATGTGGGATCAGGTGCCTAGGAGGAGTAAGCATCCCTTGTCGATATCAGAAATGTATTGGACTTCTTCATTGATAATATGCACATAAAATTTGGAGCTCAAGTTTTTGAACATTATGTTAGAATTAGCAGGCTCTTCAATTATATAGTATTTCTTTCCATTCTTGAAGCTCAGAATTACTTAAAAATGTACATTTGAAACGAAAAAAAATATCTTACTTTGGCCCTTAAGTCGACAATTAGATACATCGACTTTTTTATTATAATTTCGGGTCCATGCATCACACGGAACTTGAAATAAGACACCACGAAATTTTCCACGGTTGCTTCATGGTTGGATATTTTACTGAGTATGAATGGTAATGAACGCAATTTAATGACAAAGTGGATTACTCTATTTTCAACGCCCTATGCCGATACAACAATATTCCATCATCACATACATATGATTTTTATGCGTCCCAACCAATTCAATTCCCGGGAGCTTGTTCCGCGTATGATCAATAATCTATAAGACAACAGAGGCTACTGAATAATTAATTCATGGTTTGAGGGGTTTCGATGTTCTTATTTAAGGTAGGCATTTTGGCAAATCCCTGACCGTTATAATGAACATTTCTATATACTACATGACATTTGATCGGATGCTGTTTAAAGAGTGTTATTCTAATTGGTTGATTCGGGTTTTGATCACAAATTTGCTTCGTTTACCTGATCAAGATTTAGTTCTGACGACAGATTTGACAGGTTAACAAGGAACAATTACTTGTTTTGAGCACCCTAACACTTCGATGTGTCCTTGACCATTGTTTGTCCTGTTTTTGATTTTATTTTTGAGAGTATTATGAGATAGAATACTGTTTGGTATATTCACTTTTGTCATAAAGACAGTTCAGAAACATATGCTTTGAATCGCAAAAAGGTTTTCATTGAACGCAAGGAAATGATTCATTGAAATAAACAGAGCCTGATAATTTACAATCTATGTTCATTTCTAAATTATGAAGATGTCTATATCTTTATCTTTATCCTTTGCATTAGAAAAAAAGATCTTACGGAATCCAACGGTAAATGACCTCCACTAGACTTATTGTTTCATCACATAAAACCACCACGTCTCCAAAAGAATTGTCACTGATGGTGTTATTCACTGTGTTCAAATGTTCATACCACCGTCCAGATAGCTTCAATGTACATATTTGTATAAGTTACTTACGTAAGACATAAATTGAAATATTATTTGATATAGTCTATACTTTTTGACATCATAGATAACTGCCTCTTCAAGAAAAATAGACAACGGAAATTTGTATATGTAGTGATCCAAAAATTACTTTGTTAAACACCACTCTTATTCCACGCACAAGTAATCTGAATTTGAAATTAAAAACTTGCTTGTAGGAGTTATGAGATTGATCGCTGTTCGTTGTCTTCGGCTTTCATATGTACTATATTACAGTTATTTTTGATGTTTTTCTTTGAAGAGATTTCTTTCTTTTTTGTATTTGCTCAGCGCTATTTAAAAAAAGTACTTTGCCTTTTAAAATATTTCTACATTAAAACGTGTTTAGCTTGAAACCTAGTTGTCCTTCCTCGTGATGGTTTCAATTTGATACTAATTTTTTCACACAATAACATTAGGAAAATGCCTTAGTTATTTCAGTCAGGAAGCTTACACGGTTTATACGTTTGCGATATACGATGGGTGATTAACAAATATATCTAAAACGATAATCTGTTACAAACCGTTTTGTGATCCACAGTCTTTGGATCCATATAGTCTTCATTGAAGATTCCGGGATTTGAAGATGATGAAGATTCGGAACATCCAATAAAAAATACGAATAGAAATACTACAGAAGTATACATCCCTAAGACTATTTGCAATATGATGTGAAAAGTTCAACTCTCCTTTTTGACAAAATGGATCAGCAGGTTTGAGCTATCTCTTATACACATGTATTATCGATCTTACAACGCATCAATACGCGCATGAAATCATTTCGTTAAGAAATATAGGGCATTGCACACATCAGTATCGCAGGAAATAAAGAAGTGGAGATTGTCCATCAGCATGTACATGATTAGAAATCATTTCGAGTTGATCATCATTCTAGACTTGTAAAAGGGTGATCAAACGAGTAGTATTCACCGTTCGTTATCTTCACCTGTCATACAAAACTTGAGTTTATGATACATGTGTTGAAAGGTATGTAACTATACAAGAATGGTATACAGCTGTACAAGAAAGGTATAGAACTGTTCCAGATGCAATTTGTAAATCTCGGTTGCCTTCTTTATATTTCATATGCAAAACTAACAATGCAAATATTGAACACAACCCAATATGTACCGAAAGTCATTGATCAATGATTGTACATGAAAAAATCCGTTTGAAATATACGTTGAATATCGAGATTTTTTTAAAACAAGAAATACCACAATTATAGCTGATTGGTAACGTATGCTGACGAATGCAAATAGATGTCGTTCAAAACTTTCGTTAGATATTGAAATAGTTCCTACAAGAAACAGTACACTTCTAGTGGAATGGTCATGTATAATGACGTAATTCCTTATGTCTGTATGCAAGGTGAGAATAACGAACAGTGATCAATCTCATAACTCCTATAAGCAATACAAAATAGATAGTTGGGCAAACACGGACCCCTGGACACACCAAAGATGGGATCAGGTGCCTAGGAGGAGTAAGCATCCCCTGTTGACCGGTCACACCCGCCGTGAGACCAATATCCTGATCAGGTAAACGGAGTTATCCGCAGTCAAATCAGTGTGCCAAGAACGGCTTAACAATCGATATGAAACACGTCAGACAGCATTTGACCCAATGATAGGTTGTATTGACGAACTAGATCGTTATAACGACCATAGAATTTGCGAAATGCTGACTTCAATCGAGACTGTTGAAATCCCTGCACCATCAACTTGTTTGTCAGTAGCTTACCTCGATTTAAAAACTGACTATACCCAGAACAAGCTCTTTCATATCGAATCAGTTGAGATATATAAACACCATATGCAGGTGATAATGAAATATTGCTACATAAATGTGGGAAGTTGACGATGGAGAAGATGAAATCATCCCGTTTGTCATACAGTTGAGTTGTCAGTTTGCCGTTAATGTCTACTTTCAATAAAATATCTAAGTATGAAGCAGAAGTGGACGACTCTGTGGTGTCCTTTATTTCGAGCTCACAGGGATATATCAAATCGACATATGAATGAAAGCTATCATTGGTAATAGACAAAACGTCATCGATATACCTAAAAGTCGAATTGAAGGTCACAGCGAGATATTTTTTCTTCTCACGCAGAAGTTTTTGCATAAATTCTGCTTCATATGAATATAAAAACAGGTCAGCTAACAAAGGAGCACAATTCGTGCCCATGGGAATTCCAACAGACTATTGGAAGACCTGATCACCAAAGACCACGAAGATATTGTCAATGAGGAACTCTAGCATATTTTTTATTTCAACTTCAGAGTACTTGTGCTTGGAATCAGAGTGGTGTTTAACAAAGTAAGTTTTTGAATGACTGATCACTAGATATGAATATTTCTGTATTTCTGTCTGTATACATCTGCATCTAAACCCATAGTAGATTTAATGTTTAGATTGCTGTTGTAATTTATAGGTTTGTGATACGTAGTTACAAAACGTTTTACTGCAAATTCCTAATATGTCTTGTCAGTTGAATGTCCATGATCTCTTTATTTTACTGAAAATTAGATTAGATTGATGGAAATGCAGGCACTCTGATTAAAGTTGGGTTAAATATTTTTCTCGTGTTTAAATATAAGACTACGCTTGGTCATGTAAGTGATTTTGCAATGTCATGTTTAACGTAAAACTACGGATGCATATTTAGTCTTCTACACTTTCACAAAATCCTGAATTCTTTTTACATTACGATATCCATGCTGGAAAAGGTATTGAATCTGACATGCACTTAATTACTATGCAAATGCTGATGCATCTATGAAAAATCCGATAATGATATGAGATTGTAAACAACACACTCGGTCTTACATTATTAAGTTTTTGTCATCCCAAAGAGGAGATGTAAACATGTGGTGAGGCTAACATATTGCTATCTTTTAACGTATCTCAGCTTTAATGTATTTTGTGTGTATTAAACGTCTGAAAGTTGGCGCAGCAATTTCGTCTCCAGTGATAAAATGATCATTTCGTAAGGATTTATTGAGAGCTGAACACAATAGGTTGTACATATGATTCATATTTATGCGAGGTTTTAAAACTTGTGAATACATGTGAATAATTTTATGACTTCATCGTAATTATAAAACGCCTGAAGAAACGCATAAAACATATCCCTAGCTATGTCTAAGAATTCATGTGTGCCCCCTTTAATCATACAGGGACATTATGTATAACATTCTTCTATACAAAGTGTGTATTTCTAACACTTTTGTATATATATCCAATGTGATAAGTTGATCTCTTTGAGTTTCACCCATCATTGACATTAGGAACAATATTTTATTGCCAAAAGTGAACGTTACCATTCTTTTGGTTGCTTTAAGTTGATTTAACTATCGTTTTCTAGAATGTTCATTACTTAAATGATTTGGAACTTATATTTCATCAATTGAAACATTTATTCATTAAAGCGTTGACGCGCTACTAGGATTTGAAAACAAAAATATCTAGAAAATATGACAGGAAAACGCCATGCTATGTGCGAGCAACACTTTTTTGGTCTGAAAATGTAAAGACAACGAACACTAATGAACGTCAGCTTTTTAACACCTTACGAAAAATCAAAGAGTAAGGATAAAAATGGAGAAAACTTGTCATTTTTTCAAATCTATACGGTTTTGTTTGGTTGTTTTGATGTGGTAATCGAGAAATTATTATACTAACATCGAAATATTACCAGTTGAAGATAAAGACCCACTAACCTGGACCTACAGTATGAGGATCAGTGCTGGTCGTCTACAGTACCAGATAATTCTGTGATACAGAACCTCAGTTCTTGAAAGACCGCAACTGAAAAACCCACAATAGTCCACTTGATATAGTGATATTATCGTAAATATTATGTTTTATGCATTTATATGTAACAATGCACCGGTACATTACTTTTGCTGGCTTTGTGACGTAACAATGCATTAGTACATATTTGACGTTAGATTATCTCTTGACGTAATAAATTACTGTATGACGTTATCAGTATATTGTTATTATCGTTAGACGTTTCACTTATTTTAAGCGAATCATAAGAAAAGATCCCCACCGCCAACCCTACAACCATCCTGCTGTATATATTTTACACGTTGTCATTTGGCTATAGTTGTGGCCTATTGTTTGTTGCCACCTTATTTTTCATCATAGTTATTATAATTTTCATACTATATCTTAACATGTAACTTTGGGAGATTCAAAACCAGGTTTATGTACAATTTGATAAGAAAGTAGGATCTCCCTAATTGTTAAGTTTGGTATCTTCTTGTCATTAATAAATGACAGTTTTACAACTACAAAAATTACTTGTTTGTTGAGATGAAAAATAACTAGCTGCGGAAAACATGTTTTAACTTCTAGATTTATCATATAGAAGGCATTAACAAAATGACCTCAAAGTAATTGTTACAAAAGTTGTTATTGCAGTAAGTTATACTATGATAAAGTTTTAACAACATGTATGAAATATACAGATATATAGTTTGCGAATAAAGAGTACCTTAGATAGTAAAATAAAACAATATATTATCGATACGATTCGTCCTCTATATGCATTAAAGATGATCGTAAAGACAAATGGAAGTAAATAAAAATAATTAAACAACGTAAAAGATCAGGGGAAAAGTAACGTTCGATAGATACTACATAGTAAATAGGCTAGGGTCTCTCAATGTTAAAACATTGAAGTACAATTTAATGCTGATTATTTTATCCTCGTATCAAAATAATCTATATTAATTTACGATATAGCATTTGTATTTTTTGTCATACCGGCCGTCATCAATTCATGATATTAAGTGGAATAAGCTAAGGTACAACTTAAGGCTAGCACAGCCAATCCCTTAATGAGTTGTCTAACCTCATTTGCCCTACGCTTCCTTTTCCGGCATCATCGACAAACATCAGCAGCCAAACACCCACCCACCCTCTTACCATTTTAATGCTTTACATACTATTTTGCACGTGTATTGCAGTAATCTGCGCCTAGCATTTTTATCTTTACAGATTCATCGCCTCCGGTATTTCAGCAATATACACAAACCAGGGAAGAAAATGCCCTTGGCATTCCTTTACCGCCTTCTTCGTCGCCTTGTCGGTGTGCTGTGGACTAGGGGAGATAAAAAGGAATATTTGGACCTAATCTGGTCTGTTGTTCCTCCCTAATTTGTCTGTTACGACGGGGGGCTGTCAGTGAGCGAATCTGGTCGTCATTCTAAGTCAGTGAATTTGTCTACGGTACAAAGTAAAATATGGATTGGAGAATCACTAGCCTCAGCATGGCTTGGTTTCTCTCTCCACCTCTTTTAAACGGAGGGGAGACTGTGTCTGGAGTGCCTTGTGTGGTACGAGGAAGTACCGGCAATATTACCCAGCAGCAATCCCCCGGAGGAACAGGGACATCAAGTAGGTCCAAAACCATTCCAAGTCCATTATGTCATACACGCATTTGGACTTCCGGCGCATGTGTGTACCAAGGGGCCACCGGTTTGCCCGTTCTACATTGTTATGTCGGTATCCGGTTATCTCCCCTAGTTTGGATTTCCAATGCGGCCATACCATCCACTCTCCCAATTAGACACTCAGACTGCTGTGTGTGCTTGTTATGACATTGTGTGAAATGTGACGCGTCAGCTGACTTGTTACAACTGTATTATGTAAATATGGGAATTCTTTGCTAATGTTATCTATAGTTAAAACCTCAATACAATTCTGTCCACCATATACATCTTGTGTTTCTTGGGGCAGTTTCGGGAAACTAGTGGTCATTTGTCCCTATTATACATACGAGGAGCAAGCCAGTTTCTGTTAAATTAATGTACATGTATTTTTAAAAAAAAATAATAAAATCCCTTGTCAACATGCATATACGATAATCTCAATATCAAACATTACCTAATCCCAGATTGATCAGCAGAACTCTAGGTTATTTAATTAGCTCCATAGACCTAAAGAGGAATATCATCAGGATTGACAAGTTCAATGAGTATGTTAGATGTACCTTCGGCACTTATAAAAACTATGATGCACCGTATATGGCATTTCTGTGCAATATATACAATAGTTTGATTTAATTGAGTTACTAAATGTATGGTTCTGCATATTAATTTCGAAATTCGAATCTCGTATTTTAAATGTCAAATTTACCTTCTGGGCTATCGTAGACTCTATACATGTTGTGAGTCTGAGACTTGTTTACGAAGCCTTCTTTAAAAGTTGTTTATTATGTCTTGTTTGGTATCAAGCTAATCGTATGACAACATCGTGCATATTGAGATATTCTAATACCCACAGTGTAATATTTCAATCAGTAATTTACGGACACCTAAAATACTTCCTGTTTATCTTTCCGTTCCTATAGGATGACACTATGTCAACTTACATACCCGTATTTTAGAGGGATAGTTTATGATATCTTTGTAGTATAGATTTAACGTAAATAAAATTGTATTACTTATAAGTACTTCGTTCCTAGCTTGAAAATACGGATGTATATTTAATTGTTGTTATAACATTTAGAAATTCGTTTAAAAATTAAGGATTATCTCCCTCACCCATAGCTCTTATCCTTAAAGGAATTTGACTCCACTTTTTAGCACACTGTTTTCCCCTATAATAGCTCTAAAACTTCATTGTTATTTCGGATTTCAAACATTTCGGTTGAGCATCACTGAAGATACATTACTTGTCGAAATGCGCATCTGGTGCATCAAAATTGGTACCGTATAATAAGTTTTACATTATATCAGCAGTTGTTTATGTCAATTTCCGTGTGTTTAACTCATTACAAGATATGTGATGTTTGTTCCAGCCCTGAGGACAATCTGTGAAATTCAATATAGAAACACAATCGTGTTCATGAAAATTTGATGTAGTATAGATTATGTTTTGAAATTAACGGAATTAATTTTCGTACAGTATATGTCTCGAGGTTTTGGATCATCTGTGAAAACTGTTCATGCATTAATGTAATGATACAGAATTAAATTATTTGCCATTTCGCAGAAAATGCACAGAAATGGAACAGTGATTTATCAAGCAAGGTTTGCAAGAGCAATGTCACATATTGCAACATATTAAATATATATATGCGAGTTAATGCATGTCCATTTATTTTCGTTCCATTTTATGATACCAATGGGATTAACACTTTCTTATAAAAGACTGCAATCAAATGAAATTTAGATTCTTTATATATGATATGAATGTCCATTGAATAATTTATATAAAAAATACGCAATCAATTCCATGTGTACAAGAACATACGTGCAGTATATCATTGAAAATCTAAAGTGAAATAATTGTCTATAACAATTTCATTATTCGATGAAAAGCGTTGCAAATTAGGTGGTATAGATTTATCTAGGATTCTTTACCGGTCTGTCTGGTCAAAATCAATCATTAACAACTACAAGTAGGTGCTTTAAATTTTTGTTAGATAATAAATGATCTACTTAAATGCGAATAACTGAATTGTTTTATAATGAAATGGACTGAACTTGAAATTATACATCTAAGTACATATTGAGACGCTTAGTTTATTGGTATGGTAAAAACACGTTATATCAATGCACATGCAGGCCCCTCAATTTTGATTGGATAATGCTTAAACGTCTACTAGTTTGAAAATTATACTGTAAATATCTATTGAGGTGCTTAACAGATTGCCATGAATACAACGAGTGACCAGCAAGTGCATGCACGTTCAGCTGATTTTTTTTTGCTTTAACTTATCTCTCTCGCTCTCTCTCTCTCGCTCTCTCTCTCTCTCTCTCTCTCTCTCTCTCTCTCTCTCTCTCTCTCTCTCTCTCTCTCTCTCTCTCTCTCCATCTGTCATAAATGAAACAGGTGAAAGGTAAAATGTTTATTAAAGGGTAAATTGATCAATTGAATAGAACTTAATCAAACAAAATAACACCACCTTGGAGATTATTCGCAAGGGTCTCCGTGATAATTATAACTGGTATTGCCTATTGTAAAGCTTAATCTCTATGTCCAGTGATGAAAAGTGAAGATAACGAACAGTGATCTGCTAATGTCCTACGGGTTCAGAATATAGAATGTTCCATCGTGAAAGTGATAATGGATTACGGACTCGATTTAAATACAAAATGCGTCCCATCTACCATCATTGTATTAAAATAAAATTGGACTCAGTGCATTCGATGTATCCTTATGAACTAGACATAACAGACACTTCAAAGTCGTCCACTTCTGCTTCATACTTAGAAAGTAGTCTAGATATTAACGGCAAACTGACAACTTAACTTTATGACAAACGGGATTAGTTCAGCATCTCATTCGCCAACTTCCCATAATTATGTAGCAATATCCAATGATCACCTGCACATGGTGTTTATATCACTCTACTGATTCGATACGCAAAATCTTATTCTGTCTATGGTCAGTTTTTTTTAAATCGAGGCAGGTTACTGACAAACAAGTTGATGGTGCAGGGGTTTCAACAATATCGTTTAAAGTCTGCATCTCGCAATTCTATGGTTGTCATAACGATCTAGATTGCCAATACACCCTATCGTTGGTTTCAACGGTTTCGATTGAAGTCAGCATTTCGCAAATTGTATGGTCGTTATGACGATCTAGTTCGTCAATATAACCTATCATTGGGTCAAATGCTGTCTGACGTGTTTCATACCGATTGTTAGGAGTTCTTGGCACACTGATTTTGACTATGGGTACCTCTGTTTACCTGCTCAAGATGTAGGGTTCATAGCGGGTGTGACCGGTCGACAGGGGATGCTTACTCCTCCTAGTCACCTGATCCCACATCTGGTTTATCCAGGGGTCCGTGTTTGCCCAACTCTATTTTGTATTGTTTCTAGGAGTTATGGGAATAATCATTGTTTGCTATCTTCACCTTTCACTAAAACTACATGTTCCCCTTCTGGGAAAGAGAGACATAACTATACTGGAAACTTTTGAAAGAGGCATTTCATATAAAAACATCAACTGAAATTTCACCTATTCAAAGTGGATCGTTATCTTCACCTTTCATATCCGAGGACAATGATAGCAAATTTATATTTAGCGATTTAGAAAAAATTAATGTATTTAACGAGTATATCTGTTCTATTTCAAATATGAATGTCACATGTGTGAAATTACCTGATAAGTACTTGTGCAATGATACGCATGGTCATATTATTGTCAATGAACAAGATATCTTAGACGTTCTCTGTAATATTTCAATAAATAAAACAATGAGTACTGGTTGTATATAAATGCTGAAGCATACAGCGAAATCTGTAACTAAAACACTAGGTATATCATTCAACATATCTCATTCCGAAATTATTTTCCAAAATCGTTGGAAAGTGGCTCATGTATTACCAGTCTTTAAAAAAATCCATCTATAGCGTCCAACTACAGATCAGCCCCACTTTTAAACTGCGTTAGAAAATTTATTGAACGAGTTATCTTTAAGCATACCTATAATTATTTTCATAAAATTAATTAGTTCTATAAGTACCAAGCAGGTTTTTTTACCTGCCCATTCCACTGAATACCAATTAACAGATACTTACCATAGTATCGTTAAAAGTATTTATATAAAATAAGAGTTGGGCAAACACAGACTTCTGGATATATAAGAGCTGGGATCGGGTGCCTAGGAGGAGTAAGCATCCACTGTCGACCGGTCACATCTACCATGAACATTAAGTCTTGATCAGGTAAACGGAGGAATCCATTGTCAAAATCAACAACGGCCTTAAAATTGGTACAAACATGTCAGGGAGGATTTGACCTAATCAAAAGTTGTATCGGCAAACTAGATTGTTATAACGATCGGAAAATTTGCGAAAAGCAGACTTTAAACGATACTGTTGAAATCATGGCATATAACTAACAATTCCTGCATAAAAAATATGAAGCACATTTTCTTGTTTGGGGCACTGTATACTATAGCTGTTACAAATATCCTCCATTACCTCATAATCCAAAATTTAACAGGGGTAATGATTATTCTATCCACCAAGTGCCCTCTCCTCTCGATTTTCAAGTAATGTATTTTTGTCATATTAAAGCAAAGCCTCAATTAATCTCTCATTGTTGATATAGAACAAAGTGAAGTCAAGGGCAGTGGTAGACGGACATTGCCTTTCTGTATTTTAAGGAAAGGAATTTGAAAATATAGCAGGTGATACAGGTTTTAACCATATTCCCTATCAGACACACACACGACATGAACATGTACCCCTGTACAACACTACAAATCTTTTTCGCAGACAGACTCTATTTAATTTAAGCATACATTGTCATTCCAGCGTCCATATTTTGTTCCCAATATTTCTAAACAGTCTTCGTTTCCATCGCCATCATTGGATTCACCCTGGTCCCAGTTTTGAAATGTCAGTGGTATCTCCGAGAAACTCCATATCCATGTGCCTTCTTTTCCCATATCTACACCGCCTAACCAAGCTCGGTCTGAAAATCATTTATTCCTTTAAATACTGCATAAAAAGGAATACTGCGTGTTAATAGCAATTATTAATTTAACACATTAGATATTTCTATTTACCTGTGCCGGAGTTATTTGTGATAATATTGTTTATAAAGTCGTTTTCACTCTTCGTGCCAATTTCAGCTAATCTCGCAGACAGGTTTCTGCAGAATTGCTGAAACAAAAATATTCTTGTAGCAATAAATTACGTCACAATACAGATGATAAAGATATTATCTCTTACAAGTTTATTGTTATTTCGGATTTCAAAAATTTCGGTTGAGCATCATTGAAGAGACAATATTTGTCGAAATGCGCATCTGCTGCATCAAAAATGGTACCGTATAAGTTTTACCTTGCCATGCAGAAATCCATTACCAAATAATAAGAAATTGACTTGTACATAAATAACAAAAGCCAGCTGCATAATTATGAAGTATGAAAGTATCAAAGTTGGATTCAGTTCAATTGCTAGATGTATGGCTCTAAATATTTTGTGTCTAAAACTTGTTTTAAAAAGCCTTCTTTGCAACTTGCTTATGAAAGGTGACTATAACGAACAGTGATCAATCTTCTAACTCCTATAAGTAATACGAAATAGGGAGTTGAGCAAACGTTGACCCCTGGATATACCAGAGGTGGGGTCATTTATTGTGTCGTATGACAACGTTTGGTATTAAAATCTTATAATGCACACTGTGCAATACTTTAATTAGAACTTAACGGATCTCTACAAATACTTCATTCACAGTATTTTTCCGTTTGCACAGGATGCCACTATTTGAAATTGCACATTTTAGAGGGACAGTTGATAGTATTTTTGTAGTATCCATTTTAATGTCTACAAAATCCCATTATGATCTGCCTGTACAGTATTACTTACATTTGCAACTGTCCGTGTTAATTTCCGTTTGTTTAACTTATAACATGATTTGTCATGCTTATTCCAGCCTTGAGGACAATCTGAAAATTGAATTCAAAGAGACATAATCATATTCATAAACGTTGATATAGAATAGATAATTGACAGAATTGAATTTCATACAGCAAACCCTTTAAGAACATAAAAAGAGTTGCTTTGATGTACGTACTTGTAAGTCGTTTTATCTGTGTCTCGAGGTTTTGGATTTTCTGTGAGAATTTTTCTTCCACTAATGTAAAGAAAACAAAATAAAATCATTTACCATTTCTCAGAAAAATACACACAATTGGGTATTGATATATCAAACAAAGTTTGCAAGAGGCATGGTACATGCTGAAAAAAATTGCCTAGGAAATGAAGAAACGTATCCATCTGATGCATCAGAGAGTGAGGAATCGGAAGAAGAGCATGAGAAGATGATTTGTTGGAGACGAGTTTGGAACTTGGAATTCTAGTGGACAATTTGGAAAAAGGTTGTGCTGCGTGTGGTAGACCACTAGATTTAACATTGTGAGGACGAAAAACGGTATGGACTTGGATTATTACTATATATAAGATGTCAGCAGGAAGCATTCAGTTATCTTTCTTCTGTTTCTACTGGGAAACGTGACATAATGCAGAAATAAATGTAAAATGGCACATCAAAGAGATCCTGTATTAGACATTTCTTTATTTTTTTCAGAGATGAATAGCAAAGGAAAACCAAGAGTGACAAAAAAAAAACCAACCCCAAAAAACAAACAGTAAAATCATAAATGTCATTGTAAATTATTTTCAGAAGTTGTAAAATTTTACTCTTATATTATGGGAGATAACTCTTGTTTGTCTTGAGAAAATCAGCCAATGTGATATTTACAATTTTGCTTTTACTCAGAAAATTCACCCCGTATGGTATATGATTTTTAAGTTTATATTAAACTTTAAACATTAAGTCAACAAGAATCACGGGTCTTTCAGATATGACTATAAAAACGGAGGTCCCGTGTCGCCGCGTGCGTTGGCACGTTAACAAACTCTCACTGTTATGACATAGATCTAAGTTGATGGTTCTTCACCTACAATTGGTGGCATCTCAATATGAGTGAAAATTCTCGACGGGACGTAAACCAAACAAACAACCAACACATACACACATGAAAGTACATGCATTCCATATACTAAGAAATATAATTCTGTGTTCTTAAAGCTGTATGGTCTGAATTACAGTATTTTTTTCATATTGTAAAAACGCTATTAAATCATCGCACGTATGCAATTATGAGGTTGTATGACATATCATACATTATTTCACCTTTCACCTGTTTTAACCAAAATTATTTAATTTTAAATCGATGTTTACAAAGAACCGTGTCACTCTGCCATTTCAAGTGACAGTCACGTGACCAGTTCAAACTTTCAGATCATCGGTGGTCTTATCTGTGTAAAGCTGTGTATTTTGTTACAACAGTACCGTGTCATAAGTTTAATAGAAATAAAAAATATCAAATACTTCTTAGTAATTCGTTGTTTTACCCTCTTTCAGCCTTAAAACTATCAGTTGCGTATGAGTTGATACATCATGTTGGGATTTCCCTGACGCACGTGGGTTTATTTATAGACGTCTAACACTGGGATGATTTAATATATGTACCACACTATATTTACTTTATAAATAATATTCTCACTATTTTCTTTTACATGCAGATGTTTTCCAGCATGTAATGAAGCGAAAGTTAATAACTTTATAAAGTAATCAATCTGCTTTAAAGTAATTATGTACAAAACTAATACATGAACATCGGGTCATACAGCTTTAAATGTATTTGGTTTTGTGCTATGTTGGAAATATGCATTGTCGTATGTATTTATCTTGACATCAGTTTTATTCGTTTACGGATTAGTCGACTATTTATTAATCGGATAGAAAAGTGTGTCCAGGTTTCAACGATCACGACAATTAATTATAATATGATCACTACACATATTACAGGGACTTTTACATTGAATAATATATATATATATATATATATATATATATATATATATATATATATAATCCAAATAGAAAGAGTTGATATCACACAGTCAAAATAATTCAATAAAAAAAGCAGGAAAATCTACAGTTCCAAAATATATTTAAATCATTAGCGCTTTCTGGATTTTAACATCCATCCTCAGGTGAATACAAATTTTAAATAATGAATACAAAGTTGTTTATCTTAGAGACGTCTATTGTGACGTCATGACTAGTAATATTTACACATATGTCACGCTTGATAACGATCTGGTAAGGAAATGAGCATTGTTAAATACCTTTACTTTAGATACAGTACTTATCCTTGTTTAATTTTGGAGTTTTGGTAATATTATATATATATATATATATATATATATATATATATATATATATATATATATATATAACTGACGTTGCTATGAAAGATAAACACGACTGAAGAAGACCTGTAACACGGTCGAAATCTCTCTATAAAGTGTTTAGAGTTTATATATATATATATATATATATATATATATATATATATATATATACATATACATATACATATATATATATATATATAGTTCCGTGGGGATCCGGGTTAGAATAGGTCCTCAGTACCCCCTTGCTTGTCGTAAGAGGCGACTAAATGGGGCGGTCCTTCAGATGAGGCCGCAAAAACCGAGGTCCCGTGTCCCAGCAGGTGTGACACGATAAAGATCCCTCCCTGCTTAAAGGCCGTAAGCGCCGAGCATAGGCCTAAATTTTGCGGCCCTTCACCGGCAATGGTGACGTCTCCATATGAGTGAAAAATTCTCGAGAGGGACGTTAAACAGCATTCATTCAATCAATCAATCAATCTGTTTTACATGTATATGAACACTACTTTACACTCTGCTAATAGTTATAATAGTCTTGAAAGATTCGGATGTTTTCAATTATAAAGAATATATGCAATCTTGAAAAGGTCAACTTTTGTTATGTGTGTTTTCAGGTACACAACTTTTTAATACTGTAACATTTGTTGATAGCTCTGACGTAAAATCAATGCTCAGTTTGATTGTGAATGTTCTAGGAAGTGAGCCGTGTCCATCAACATCGTTCCAGGTAACCGCCTCAGAGACATCCTTTACATTCGCTTCGAAGTCTCCTAGAATAGGTATATCCGATATATTGAGCTCTCAATACATCCATGTCTAGCGGGTTTTTTTTAGTTTCTTATAATTTCACTATCTTCATTTTGATGGTACATTGGTTCAATGACTCAACACTGGTGGTGGTTTTTGTAAATATATGAATCCTTCTATTCATCTCCTGGATCAGCAGTTTCCATTTCCGTAAAATTTATATTTATGTGTAAGTATACACAACCCGTATAAAGATTTTGTGGCATATTTCGTTCCTCTGCTAAACGTTTTATGATCAAATTCAGGACTGTTCTCCAACAAGTCACCATATTCATCAAGCTATCTCAAAGACGTTTTTATGTCGTACGGTCATCTTTATTTTTAGCTTAATTGTTTGGTTGATTACGATATTGGTCTATGCATAATGAGTTAATAAGAATCCAAAGTTTCTATATGAAAAGAAAAACAATCCCTTGATGTTGCCTTTAAGTCGACATTTGAATATATCGACAACGTTTTATATATTAACAATGATCATTTTTATTCGAATCACGGTTCTTTCGGAAATGACCTTCAAAACAGAAATTCCATATCGTTACAGTCGTTGAGGTATTTCACTTACAGCTGGTGACATCTCAATATGAGTGAAATATTCTCGGCGGGACGAAAAAAGCAAATAATCAATCAATCCATCAATCGATATATTCTTTTTATCACTGATTATCTAAGGATTTTTATCCTATTCTAGCTACAGAGTATTTCATTTTTATCGTGATATCACCAGATGTAAGTAAATATCACAGATGTTAACCTAGATATGGCACTTGGGGCCGTTGGGGTGTGATTTGTGAGTTTTCGTTAATTGTGTCGCCGACTACCTTGACAGAGAACCAGATTATTGAGGCGTCACCCGATAAACTTACTGTTAGTTGTAATATCGGACACTTTTCATAATCACTATACTATTTGTATCGAACCAAACATGCTTACTTTACTTAGACACCTAATCCCATCTCTGGTATTTGTTTTTCCAGGAGTCTCTGTTTGCCCAACTCTTTATTTTGCATTCGTTCTGCACACATTTGGTGTGTCCAGTGGTCCGTGTTTGCCCAACTATCTATTTTGTATTGCTTATGTGAGTTATGAGATTGATCACTGTTATCTTCATATTTTCATGTCGGCACTACTCGAGCAGTGAGCTTGATGATAATGAAAATTTGGCATGTTTCAAGATTAAAAAAAAAAGTTTTAAAACATATTTTGAAATATTAAGTAACTGTTAGAAAATGTGCCTATGGTCGAGTTTTAAAGGAAAACTTGTTTATAAAAACTAACCTCCTTATCTTTTGCAGATGTTGAACACAATAGATGTTTTTTTCTCGATGTATTTTATTGCTGTTCTATAGAACAATGATCTCTTATTACATACTGTATACGTTGTACTGTGCATTGTGGTAAATAAATCAAAATACACAAAATCAAAACTATTCACAATGCAAGGTGAAGATAACGAACAATGATCAATCTTATAACTCCTATAAGCAATGCAAATAAATAGTTTGGCAAACAATGACCCCTGGACACACCAGAGGTGGAATCGGTGCCTAGGAAGAGTAAGCATCCCCTGTCGACCGGTCACGCCCGCCATGAGCCCTATATCCTGATCAGGTATACGGAGTTATCTGCAGTCAAAATCAATGTGCCAACAACGGCTTAACAATCGGTATGAAACACGTCAGACAGCATTTGACCCAATGATAGGTTGTATCGACGAGCTAGATTGTTATAACGACCATAGAATTTGTGAAATGCTGACTTCAATCAAGACTGTTGAATCCCGGTACAATCAACTTGTTTTTCAGTAGCTTACCTGGATTTAAAAACTGACTATACGCAGAACGAGCTCTTGCATATCGAATAAGTTGAGATATGTAAACACCATAATTATGCAGGTTGCTACATAAATATGGGAAGTTGACGATGGAGAAGCTGAAATCATCCCGTTCGTCATACAGTTGAGTTGTCAGTTTGCCGTTAATGTCTACTTTCAATAAAATATCTAAATATGAAGCAGAAGTGGGGTATATGTGCAGTATTAGTGATACAAAGGCACTCCAATTTAAAAATAACATGAATGTTGGATCGACAATGATAAAATTAAATTGAATAATCAAAATATTCTAGATATAATCCGTGAGTTGCTTTTATATAGGACATCTTAAGTATGATAAACTTGGGTTGAAAATCTGGTAAACAATGTACAGGAAAGGTGATTTTACTGACATAGAACACATATTTAGCCTTGCGCATAGTAAACCACTTTATACCAAAATATGAGTTATATATTGCTAAAAGACTTCATGCCTTATACTATCATGGAAAAATGTTTGCTGAGAAAAAAAAATGCAACTAGTCTTACACATGATGCAGGAAGGCATCAATTCATAAGTTTGTTAAATGTGCTTGGGGCAAGCAAATCTCGAGTGCGGGAACTACGAACTATAAATTACAGAACCAATAACGGTCAAACGGAGACGGATCGCCTCGATTACTAACATGGTCTAAGAGAGATAACTATAAATCCTATGTGAATACATAAGACTGGATATTCTATACAATTTCTCGGTAATGCATTATATGTTGCAATAAGGAAGTGCTGAAACAATATTTGATCTTGGGCATGAAACATGAGGAACACACTAGGTAGGCCAAGTATTTCTTAAACAATATCTTATGTAGAGTTCTAATTAATTTTTCTGATCAAATGAAGATTGCATAAGGTATGATTTGGTGAATGAAAAGACTATTTGAAGTTTTTTCTCACTGTTTTGTAATTCATCCTGAATAAGATTATTCTTCCATTGCACTGTATAGATATATACTCTGATAGCAGAAGTTATTGTTAACGCTATCAATTTGGTTTTGGATACTTGCACAGATTCTCAAAATTGTGTTGATAGAAGAGGTGAAGATAACGTACGGTGATCAATGTCACAAATCCTATAAAGAATAGAAAATTAAGAATAGAGCGGACACGGACCTTTTGACACCCGAGATTGTACCTAGTTTAACAGAAATATATCCTTTCGTTAAATGTATGCTAAGTTATGTTGGCATAAAGTAAACATATCATCTATGTTGACCTCTTATACGTTAATTTCACAGATTGATTTTCAAGTTCTGAATCAAGTTTTATTTGCATTCGCTTCATTATTAAGGACCCAAAAATAATACCGTACGGTTTCTTTACGGATCACTGGATGTGGGCGGAGCTCATCTATGGTCATTGTTATTTACCTGGCCAAGATATCAGGGTGCTGTATATACTTTTGATATACACAGGAAGGGATTAGGGGCCGTCTGCAGTGTTTCTGTGGTCATAGTGTTTGTATAACAGTTGTATCCCTATGGCTAGATGACACACAGTCTACACCACCCCTCTTTCTCTCTTTTACTCTCAGTCATTGGCTCAATGAATAACTTCTTTTATAAATATAGAACTATCATAAATTGATAATATAAATTATTTCAATAAGTTACAAGTTTTAGAAATTAATGGGCAAAATGTTATTTGATTTCTGATTGTTTAATTTATAATACATGTATATAGAGGGGGGGGGGGGTTACAATTATATTAAAATTGCGTTGTTCAGGTGTCTTTTTAAAGGCCGAGAGTAACCTAGAAAAATTTGCACCCCTACAGCAATTAAGCATATATGGCAAGAGGGCAGGGCTTAGCAGTGTTATCAGAATAAGCAGTAGTCTGATGCTTGACTCTACACCGCTCTGTAGCAGACGATATTTTGAACAGGGAAACTGGCATGATTTATCAAAATAAACTAAAGTTTTCCCGCATTTTTCTACCACTCTGCTCGATCTGTGAGGCACTGAAAGGATATGTTTTACTTTAACAAAATTTCACCCTAGGAACTACAAAATGAATTCATCATTGTTTTATCCATGCCTTTTAAAATATGTAGTTGTTTGATAATATACACAGATATTGGTATATATGATATACTAATACTTATGATTTTCCTCTTGGTACCTTTCAATTATGAGAAGAATTTGGGGGAAATTGTAGCTGTACAATGGAGGACATGTGCATTGAAGGATTATTAAGAAACAATTTGTCCATTATGATATTTGGAGACCTACTATCTGTGATTGTCTCTTTTGACATTGTAATGTTCACACGTAAGAGTCCAGATTGAGAGTAATTTTAGAGTGATGGTTGATCAATTGGACATTTGTCATCATTGGTGAGAGACAATGGTAGTTTCACAACTGGCCTAGGAGATTGTTGCTTAATCAGACAAACATCATGCTTGACATTATTCGAGAAAATGTACCAGCAATCCTGCAAAACTCTGAAACAGCGATCAGACTGAACAGTCCTAATGAGTTATTTTTATAAAGTTAACCAATTTTTTAAAGGAATTTGATTATATATAATTAAAAAATAAAATCTGGATTTACCAATGATATATGAATAAGTACTTTTTTTCACGTTAAACAGTGATTTTATTACATGTTTGCTTTGGTGCAATCCCTCTTATCTAGAACGAGATAAGCATGCTCGTGCAATATGTGAGTCAACATCCGGTGTAAACAATAATAAAAGATAATCACACCCACAAACTGCCAATCTCTAGTTTGAAATACAAATTTAGCCCTGCTTCAGATTTTTGAGGCCAAAATTAAAACTTCACGAGAATTTATATCTGAAATAGATATGGCCAATATATGCACAGTTATGAGGGGAACAAGCATACCTATTTTAAAATTTCAGTACAACAGCTTAATCTTTATTTTTGCAAAATAAGTGATGCAATCTGAATGTGACAAGAAAATTCATATATTCTACCATTTTCACCGATTGACTGCTTTTATACCCAATTGCCGGCCTTTAAAAACAATTGAATTATGAGAAAATAGTAGTTGTGGACAAGCCACTGCTATCAATACCCCAGAATACAGGGCTTCCTCAAGATTTAAAGAATGTATGTAGGTACTGGCTGTTATTGTTATCAAAACACCTCTCTGGGGTAGCTCTAGCTGCAGATGTCACTCCACCTGAGATATATTGTTAAATGTTTGATTGACAGACGGCTAACAATTTGGGGGTGTTAACTTAAAGTTGGGTCTTTAAGATAGATAAATGTAAATGATAGAAAATAAGACGTCACAATCAAATGATGTCACGGCAGTGTGAGTCAGTACAATCTCACATGGCTGTCTCACATGGCTAAAGTCGATCTGACACTGGTGATAATGTGAGAATGTACAGTCAACAAAAGGTGATATTGACTAGATACTTTTAAACTTCTGGAAAACGAATTTTCGCTCTTAGTGTAGTGGCAGTTAATGACAGTTATCTTTGTAGATTCATTGTCAATATTAAATGCTATCATATATCCCTGGAGTTATGAGATTGATCACTGTTTGTTATCTTCACATTTCATTCTCTAGGAATTCGACATTAAAATTTTACGAGACTATCACCTATTTTCGTTGAAATCCACAGGAACAATACAATCACAGTAAGATACCCGATTACAGATAATACAACAGTTTTTCAATTGTCCTCCGCACATTAATGGTTGCCTCAACAAAACTGGTTCAGAATATTATGGGAGCTTTGATTTCACATGCGTGATAAATGGTACAGAATTAACACAAGTTTTATTCAGTATTTTGTTTTCATTTGTACAGTTAGACGTATCCCATTTTTCTTTGCGAGGACACGATGGAGCCTCATGGTAGGATACATTTTAAGCGTGTTTTAAAAGTTTATTCACGATCAAAGCATTTTGTGTTTCAAAGTAGGCATATTTGAGACCGATGTCACCCGGAAGTAAATATACATTTTCACACGGTATGGCACGAACGACAGGTAAGGGAATATTGCATTAGATTTGAAAAGGTTTAATTTTGATTTCAACATTATAACATGTACTACTAATTTAAGGAGGTACACTACATCGTCATAATGGCTGCCTTCCTTTTAAGACATGGATAAAAATATGAATAACAGCAATATTTGTCTATTCATTTAAGAGATTGTCGCCTAGCCGAGTAGCTCAGTAGGTTAGCACGTCGACTACTGATATACCAATCCGATTCGAGTATCTTACATGAAAGTATAATATCCTTTTTTCAAGCTTTGCAATGATTATGAACCAACCGAACCTTTGAATTGAAAACACTGTCAAACTACTAAACGCAAAATGGTTGGGCACAGGTTTTTAAAACTAATAAAGCTCTCTCCTGGCCTTTGGAACCAGGATTTGAATAAATTCTACTCTACATTATAAAATGTTGTGTAACACATTTTATTATACTTTCATGTAAATTTTAAAGATACTCGAATCTAATTGGTCGAGAAGCATTTGCAAAAAACGTATTGTTACCCTCGGAGAACAGAAACACGCGTTCCAAGATGATGGTGTCTAGCAACGGGTAACAGTATTTGACAACGGGTGATTCGTTTCAGCGTTTGCAATAAACATGAATATTAGTATCGCTATACGAAATATCGCATGGCAGTGATTGATCAAATGTCAACAGACACAAGTCTTTCTGCTTTGTTGTTTACAGTAAAACTCTGATATAGCGAATTTCTGCGGACACTCTATAAAAATCGCTGTAAGCGTAATTCGCTATACGTTTATAGCGAATTCATAATTCAGATATAACGAATTCGTTATAAAACTGATTTGTTATATATGTATATCAGTTATATAAGAAAGCAGCAATTGATATACTTGCGTTTGCATTGTCTGTAAGAGAAATTAAGCCTAGATGTTCTCAAGATGAAATATTTTTATAAAAGACATGTACACACTAATTTATATATGATAATTTATCTTGATGGATTATTTAATCACACAAGCACATGTCTAAAGAAAAATGTCAACAAAAGTATGTGTAATACATACAAACAGTCTATGTCTTTTTAAAATATCTGTCAATCGTTGACTGTGTCGTGTTTTTTCCCCTTGTTTTTTCCCCTTTTTGTTGAGTTTGTCAGTAAACGTATGTGTAAGGATTGTTTTGTGTTAACATCCTCTTTTGAAAATATACAACAGAAATTTCGTAAGAAGTGTGGATCCTTTATGGCAAATGAAAGCGATTGTTAGAATTCACAACGATGTTGAAACGACAAAATCGTTATAAAAGGTTATTTTTACGTTAATTTTTAATTCAAGGGGAAAAGAAATTTACTTCGTTATATCCGAAAATTCGCTATATCCGTGTTCGTTACAGACGCTGATTTTTATATAGAATATATAGAGAATTTGCCGGGGAAATCGATTTCACTTCACTATAGCCATAATTTCGCTATATCCATGTTCGCTATATTCGAGTTTTACTGTATATAACATTCAGTATAATAAAACAGTACACCTCGGTTAACAATCGTTTTCTCGGGGTCAACATTTTCAATGTTACCCTCAACTTCATGCAATATTCATATATCATTAATGACAACTTCAGTATTATTGATGCAGAATATAGTTGGAATATCAATTTTACCCCCAACTGCATGTATTATTTATTTAATATACATATTTCAAAACATACTGTTGAATAACGTTTTAAACTAAATATGAATTCCGGTTGGTGAATAGAAGTTCAAAGCACCTACGACATAACATTATGAGGCACTCTTACAATATATAGTATTGGCTGTGAAGTCCAACACAGTCCTACTTGGAACATTACTTGTACTAGTGATTAAGCTTGCGAAAAGGGGGATACATAATTATGATATTTTCGGAATAACTGCAACATATAGTTTAGTTTATGAATATTTTAATCAATGCAAAAATATGTACTGCTCATCGTAATGTAGGATTTGTAGCATAAACAGATTATAAATTAAAATCATAATTCAAATTATCAAATTTCTAATTGGTGTTTTAGGAAGTGGTATTGCTTTAGTCAGAATAGTGGAAGTTGCTGTCTGAGTTATCTCGTCATATTATCTGAAATATGGAATATCTGCATGATAGAAAATCATCAACACTCTTAAACACTGGTCCTTGCTTTATCAATAAAAGTTTTTACACTCAAAAGATTTATGGTCTATTTATGGCAATAAACATCAAACTTTTAACCTATATTCTTGCACTAATGTAATTAAACGTAGAGTATATTCTACAGGGGACATAAAAACAACAAATTAGAATTTTTAAAACCACTTCTGGACCCCTGGGGACATACAAAATATAAGGTAAACATAAAAGAAAACTGCGTAACAAAGTTCACACAGATAGCATCAATGTGATAAGTAAAAAAAAAAACCACACTTTACGAGTTTGTAGTAGTTGGGGGATGTACTTGTTTATAATTGGCAATGAGAGATAAAAATCATATTACATTCCTGAATGTACAATCCTACCATATTTGATATCATGTGATCATACACACAAAATCAAGTTTCAAACATGTTTATTATATGTACTGAATAAACTGATAAAATAATAAAATTATTGCTATTTCACTTTTTTCCCAACTTACACAGATCATTATTTAGTGAATTAATTGAATAGATTGGAGTTTACAATCAATATGAACATCCATCTTTTTGTCAACTCCAATATCTGAGAGACACTTAAGATAGAAAAGACATGGTTTGACAATAATGAAACCAATTAATCACAGCCTTTCGAAGTTGGATTTACATTGCGTAATTTACTGGCATACTTACAGTCACAACAATTAATAAAATTCCAAGCCATCATGGAAGCTGTTGAGACACATAAATAACATAGTGATACCTTTACTAGATATAGGCTGATTGGTTGGTTGTATATTGTTTAACGTCCAGCTCAAGTCGTTTTCACTCATATGGAGATATATCGCCATTGGTGGTGAAGGGCTGCAGAAGTTTGGCTTATGCTCGCCGCTCACAGATCTTGAACAGGGAGGGGTCTTTATCGTAACACATTTGCTGTGACACCGGTTTTTGAGTTTTGTGGTCTCATCCATTTAGTCGCCTCCTATGACAAGCAAGGGGTACCAAGAACCTATTTTAATTCGGATCCTCACTGCTTTAGTATATTTGAAAACAGTTTTAGTATATTTGAAATCTCAAAACTTTTCTCAAATCATTAACATCAAAACTTAAAGAATTTCAACACTTTATACCATCATAAATTAAAGACTAGGTGTTTTGACACCATAGACAGTTGATCCTTCAACAAAAATGGAAAAAAAGAAATAATCCTATCTTGTCATCAGTCAACCAAAACATATATTAAACGAAGCTGGAGGTCCTCATTGACAATATCTTCATAGCATTTTGGTGATCAGGTCTTCTAACAGCAATTTCCATGGATACAAATTGTGTTCCTTTATTGCCTAACCTGTTTATATATCCTTACAAGGCATTATCTATTCATAAAAAGAAACAATTCTCCTGCCGAGCACAGGCCTGAATTATGCAGCCCTTCACCGGCAATGGTGACGCCTCCATATAAGTGAAAAATTCTCTCGAGTGAGACGTTACACAACATACAATCAATCAATCAAATAGATTAAAAGTTGACATGAATTTTCTAGAAATTATAATTATATTTAATTTGAAACCATTTCTGGCATATGTTGTGGCAGAATGCGTTTTAAGTTTTTCCTTTACATCAGTTAAGGTTTTTAAAAGAACATTTACTGGATCTCGCAATGCATCTTTGTAATGGATTGTGTAACGTTTAGGAATTCATTATAGGTACGGTAACTCATATTCATTCCTCTCGTTGAGTGGGATATTAAATGTGTTTCAAACGGAAACAAGATTTTGAGGAATTTCATCTTTTGTCAGAGACGTTGGAGCATTACCAAATGAATGTGTAATTGATGCAAAGTTCGTTTAGAATACAGTTATAATAATGAACCTTATAAATCAAAACAATGTAGTTACAAGCTTTGTCAGCTGGAAATAATACTTTCTACAACGATTAAAAATCAATGCATCATAATTGTATCTGAAGCATGGATTTTTAAACTCCTTTTTAAATGTTTGGAATGACCTCCAAATGACAAAATGTTATCAAATAGGTTTACTTCTATTTAATGGCATATTAAGCCATTTATTCCCATATACAGTACACGACACGAGTTTTATACACCCCACCGTGGAAAGACCACGGAGGAAAATCCACGGAGATACACCGTGTCCTCCGTGTTCCACGGTGTGTGTTATTTGCGAATACACATAGCTGCTAAGAGCTTTGTTCTGGCCACGGGCACCTTGCGGGAGATGTGAAAATGTGCCGCAGGCCAAATAATCAAGATAAGGGTGGAATTTTAAGAAAAGAAAAAATGTCAATATCCCCCCCCCCCTGATACTTATATTGTTTTTCAGCATATTGAGCCGATTCCAACGATACCAAACACTATATATTATGTTTTTAAGAAAACCTGGTTTTGACTTTTTTTCTTTTAGTCTTCTTTCTTCATTAAAATATTCTAAAAATTCTATGTTTAAATAATGCGTACTTGCAGGCAATTCCTGTTTTGAATGCGAATTAGTATATTCAGTTATACCCCCATCACACTAGGCCACGTTCGCACTACGACCATGTAAAAATTGATGATCGTAGTGCGATCGGGTACGTCGTAGTAAGGTCGTAGTAAGAACGTAGTAAGATCTTTATGGTCGTGATGGTCGTGGAGCAACTTTGAATATGCTCAAAACAAACGTAGTGCGGTCGTGGTCAAATTTGATCGTAGTGGAAGCGTAGTAAGGACGTACTAAGGTCGTATTTAGATCGGCATGGTCGTAGTAGCATCGTGATGGGATCGTGATGCAGAAGAAACCTACTGCACTGCGATTCCACAACACTCTCTATACGACCATCCCGTTTTCACTACGTTCTCATTACGATCATCCCGTTTGCACTACTGTTTTCTTCACGCTTCCGCTACGATCACGGCACGTCCATACTATGTTGTTGAAGACTGTGGTAAGTTTCTACCAAGATCATCCCGTCCTTAATACGTCCTCACTACGATTTCACTGCGCGCAAGCCACGGCCGAATCACGTTCTGTTCTCCCCCACACACTGGTATAAAAACTGAACAAAGGTTGCATATGACCATTGGTTCTTTGGAATCATGAAAAGGCCAGACCAAGAAATATTGATGGAGATGTTGATGCATATTCAGTATATGGCATTTAACGACCAAGCTGCTATATTGTTACTTAGGCGAAGGAGGAGGAGAATCGTAAGGCAGCGTAGATCTTGCTGGGTACGACCTTGGCTTTCTGTTGAAAAAGACTTCAGTTTGGCCATTATGATCAACTGATGAATGAATTGAGGATGGAGGATCAACAGTCCTGAAGCTTCTGAGCTGTATTTATACTGAATCTGGATCTGATTCACATGCTGCAAAGCGTGGCGACAGCGGCGCGGAAACGTGGTAGAATCGTAGTAAGATCGTGGTACAATCGTGGCAGAAGCGTAGGAAACTCGTGTTGCAGTCGTGGGAGTCGTGGTGAGAGCGTAGTTAGAACGTGATGGACGTAGTGGGAGCGTAGTAAGAACTTGATGAACGTAGTGAGAACGTGGTGAAATCGTAACAAGGCCGTAGTTTAATCGTAGTGGAGTCGTGATAAGAGCGTAGTGAGGACGCCGTAACATCGTGAAGACAGACAAAATTACAAATTCATGCCGTTCGCACTACGATCTCACCACGATCTAAAAAAAAAATATAGAACGTAGTGAGGTCGTGATGGTCGTGATGTAGTGTGACAGGGCCATAAATGAAAAACATACATGTACAACATGTGATAGGGATATTTAATAATTACCGATGTGCTCTCTCTCTCTCTCTCTCTCTCTCTCTCTCTCTCTCTCTCTCTCTCTGTGTGACAAATGCGCTGTTTAACATAATTACCTCCATCATATTGTGTTGATATGCATCTTGACAAATATAACTTTATCCAATATAGAAATTAGAGCATTGTCGATGATTAACAAATTGGAATTAATTTATTACGTAATTAATAGAAAGCAAAAATACAAACCATGGAATGATTTATTTTTAAAATCCCGAGTTAATTACATCTAACCGAGACTTATGTTCGATGTACTTTGATAGAGGTTTTCATAAAAAAAATGTTCATCGGGAGTGTCTGGATAATGCAATGATTTTTGTATAATAAGTATATACCATGCAAATTTCTAGGGTCTTTCTCACAGTATAACTAAATTACGGTTAGCTAGTTTGGGTTTTGACTTCTCATGAAAAGTGTGAAATATATTGGGTCGGCGCGATATCAGATCTAGTCTAAGATCACGGGTATCTTACGCCGACCCAATATATTTCACACTTTCCGCAAGAAGCTAAGCACTTCTGTTGATTTCAAATACACGGATTAGCTGACTCCCATTGTTCTACTGAGGCGAAAATCCCTTCGAATTTGCATGGAATGTACAAGTTATACACAGGTCATTGTTATAGTCATACATCATAGTACCGCTAACCCGACAAACAATTTTTTTTTTATTTTGAGTAAGTTATTGAATGACGAAGTATGACCAAACTGCAGATTGAACTTTATAGAGTCCCGTGCTAACATTACTTATATTTTTCAATGTATCAGAAGGGGTATGTTACCGGTTAAGTTGTGTAAATTTCTTGACAAGCAATAAAATAACAACAAAAATGGTGCTTAAATTGTCCGATTACGAAAACCTTTCAAGTTTTCAAAGTACACCCTCTCCGATTCTACGTGCTTGTAATCAATATTTAAGGATGTAAATCCTCGGTATCAAATGCAACTAGTTCATGAAAAAAAACTAATATAAATATAAACAGAAATGACTTAACGATTATTTGCTTTTATTCATATACGCTATCGATTATTAAAATCTTTAATTTAATCTTTAGATGCATTAGATAATGAAAGCGAGAGAGAGAGAGAGAGAGAGAGAGAGAGAGAGAGAGAGAGAGAGAGAGCATTGGTAATCATAAAAAATAGTTTTTTTTTTCATCTTCGTTAGCCGAGATTATTCGTGCACGAAGGCACAGTTGACTCAAAACCCATTGCTAGCGGAGATTAGATGAATTTTACCCCCATATTATGTTATAACTGCCCAAAACCTAGTACGTTTGTTTTACAACTTTCATTCAGAAGACGCGCAAGTTATTGAGTTACTGAATAAACGAGAAAACGTCTGCATTTTTATTTCAATCGTTGTCAACTCTTTACTTTGTGATATTTCAAGACTACATGTACTCAATTCAATTTATTGGATCTCATCACCATTATGCAATGGTATATAAAAATATAAAGACAAAAAGCTGTTACATATACATTTAGTAAATAATACATGCGTGTAATAAAGTATTTATCAAGTTAGAAAAAAAAAACTAAAAAAAAACGTGTTATTATTAATGTGAAGTATGGGCATTCTAATGAAATTTTCCTAATGAAAGTACGGAGTTTTCTAAAGGTTTGTTTAAAAGTAAAGATAGTTTTAATATTTATTTGTTTAAATGATAAAAATTTGATTCTTTGCTCACATTGCTTCACAGTTGAGTACATAATGAAATTCATATCCAATGTAAACATGTACATGTATATAGCTGACCTTAATCACATATTCCTAATTACAATGAAAACCTTACGTAAAACTATTGCTTATGGTACACATTTCTTTGAACTGCTGTTTATCAAATTGAAATTACTGGCATGTGATTGTCGTTGTTCATGACCCTTCTTTTATTTGGTGAAATTGTGCTGCACGTGCCGTGAAACAATGTACCGACGAGTGGTAGGAATAATACAGGTGTTTATATACAGGATGTCGAGAATTTGGGCGTTTCATAAAAAGGTGTGAACGTCTGCAGGGAAGTCTACATACGGATATGAACCGAAAACACCAACGTATCATTAAACAACAATTACAAGAATTGAATGATTTATAGCTAATTTCTAAATAAGTAATGGGGTGCGGGCATGTATGCTGGCCAAGCGAAAAGGTTTTTTGGGTGAATCATTTCGGAAATTATTTCTTTGTTTTATCACACGGAGGTACACGGTGGCATCGATGGAGGTACAGGTGACATCCACGGAGATGCGCGGTGGCATCCACGGAGATCCTCCGTGGACTTCAATGTCTAGCTCGCGCGGAAAAATAGGACTTCAAAGGTGCCGACAATTTTAAAGGTCCACCGTGTTTGGGGCAAATTTGTTCCACCGCGTTGCGTGGAACACGCATAAAACTCGTGTCGTGTACTGTATGAGGCATGTGAAATGCATTCTTGACTTGTTTTAAATCCCACTGAGTTCCATTCCGGAATGAGTAACCATGTTACATTTCTATCATAGATGAAACGTACCAAGAATGATTTCAATCAAATTTGCTTTCAATTTTGTAAACTGACCAAGCATAATTTTCAAACCTAATGAAATTTAATTTACTACTCATTCTACAAAGATGAAATTAGCTTTCCATCAACAGATCAACAGATATTTGTATAATATTTAGTGAGCTCACCCCAGGTGAAAGACCGATTTAGCAACGGGATAACCTGTGTTTACATTCTGAAGATTTGTTTATATTATTTATCAACAGTGGGTATATGTTTTCGTCCATATTCAATTGAATGGAAGTTTTCATTTATTCCGCGCAAACACGTCGAGTATACTCAATCGGTTTTGTGATGTTTTTATTATCTTACTACATGTGAAAATTGTTTATATAAAACGAATCGACAATATCTATTTTATATGAATTTATGATTTTTGCTTTCAGTTGTCTGTCTGTTCGCCGGGTGTTTAGTTTCGTATGCGTTTTCAATGGCACAACAATGGCGATGTGGTAAGGGTGGAATATTTGACACTTAGAATAGCTAAAACTATTAGGTTGTTATAAACATCAGTAGCTAAATACTGATACCATTAAGTGATGTAATTTTCATGGGCGTTACATTTTGTTGTTTTGCACCATGAACACAACTTCATTTTCAATTTCTTCATTTCTTTGAGCCAACTGGTTCATCAGAGTAACAATTGAACACAATGATATTTGAAGGTAATTCAGAGAGAGAAAGAGAGTGAATGTACAAAGTAAACAGGTAAAAAATTAAACATCAATGTGACTTTTTCTTAATAGTATAACAGCACTCAATTTTTTTTCCAAATTCAACAAATCACTGACATTGCTAGTAGTTAATAATTGAATTAATTTAAAGCATTTCGTCTAGAATGTAATACATTTTCATTTTTCCCCTCAAATCGTTATACAGTGAACATTTCAATATGACAAGAAATTCGTCCTCTATATTATGAAAATCACAACATGTACATAATCTATTAGATTTGATAACGTTGTAGTATCTACCTAATTCAATGTTCAAAAGTTGGTAAGACAACCTACCGGTAAATTTAGTTAATAACCTTCTGTATTTTTTATCTATGGGTTTTGTTATATATGTTTGCAAACAGAAATTATCAATAAGGTGTTGATAGAAGTCCACCTTTGAAGACCTAACAATATTTTCCAACAAATTTTGTTTAAATACATCTAGACGTCTTTGCTTTATAACAGAAAAATATTTTTCGTCTACGTGATTTTCGGAACGTATATAGTTTAAACCAAGTGATGAGAATTCATTTTTGATAAGTAAAATCCATTTGTCATCTCGTACCATTAAATTTTCGTAACAAGACTTGAGAATACAATTTTCTGTTGTTCTTGATTTGAAAATTCTAAGTTGCATTGCAACAACCAATGGTAAACGCCCAAGTTAAAAATAAACCATGTTGTTAAAGGTCTTCTTCCCGACACCAAGGATATATTTACAAAAATTTAAATGTACTTTTTCTACATCGGCACATCTGTAAAAAAACAACAACCCACAATTCTGATGCATAAAGTAAAACACTACAAACATGTGTGTCAAAAACAGAACACAGTTTCTACATTAAACTCATGTTTCTTAAATCCGCTATTAATGGCAAACAGTGCTTTTCTGCCTTGTTCCACTGCATGTTTCTGCGTTTTTAAAACCTTGCCATTATAATCAAGCAAATTATCTAGATATTTAAATTCGTTAACGATTCCCAAGTCTACATTATTGTACGTCCAAGATTCATTGTGATATAATTTGCCACCTTTCTAAAAACTACAACTTTAGTTTTTGTCACATTGGCTGACAAACTCCATTCTTTGGTATAACCGTGAAGAGAGTTTAATAATTTTTGTAAACCTTCTGGAGATTCAGGAAAAATTACCATATCATCAGCGTACATAAGCATAAATAGATTTAACATCTGTATATCAACACTAGGACAATTGTCTGATATAAAACGAACTTCAAAATAATTTACATATAATGAAAAAAGTAATAGAGATACTGTTTCCCCCTGCATAAGACCGACTTCATTACAAAAATAATCACCGAGAAGGCCTTTGTATTTTAAAAACTCTTAACATTATTATAGAGGGATTTTCAACATTTTACCTTGAATACCAGTTTGAAATAATTCATGTCATAACTTTATTCTATCAACAGAATCGAAAGCTTTTTGAAAATCAATAAAACAACAATATATTCCTTTATTATCAGCAGGGTACTTATTCACAAGTGATTGCAACACAAATGTGGCATCTATTGTTGAAAGACCCTTACAAAAACCGAATTGCGCATAAGACAAAATATTGTAGGTACGTTCCCATATTAGAATTCTCTTGTTCAGTATGTTTGTAAATAAGTTACTAAAGCAACTAAGTATAAATATACCACGATAATTATTAGTATCATATATGTCCCCCTTTTCAAAAATTAGGTTAATGAAACATTTACACCATAATTCAGGATAAAAACCAAAATGAAAAATATTAACAAAATGTTTATGCAGACATGGCATTAGAATACCACGACATTTAATAAATACTTCATTGACGATGCAATCTTCGAAATAAATTTTGTCAGTCTTTAATTTCTCAATCGCAATGCGTATTTCCTCGATACTAATATCGAATCCCAGTTCATCTTACACTGCATCTGTCACCGGATAATCATCGTAATAGTTTTCGGCAGTATTGAAACCAAGGTTTTTGTAATGTGTAGAAAAGTCACCTAAGGTTAAATTACAACTTACATGATTGGGTTTATTTGTTTTAAGTAATTTTGAAAAAACGCTTTGGATTATATTTTCGCAAAAAAGTTAGCATATCAACCTCGTTGCGTTTATACTCGCGTTTTAGTTTTGTATATTGTTTCAGCGTTTGAGAAAGACACATCTACGGAATTCATAATCAAATCCTCCATAATCAAGATAAGCTACGATAGAAAGGAACAAGAGTTCTTCAACCACACACAAACACGGTGGTTTGAAAGAAAGAATCCCCATCTTGGTCTTTTATTAGGTCACATGAACCGAAGTCGCAAGTGAGCTTTTCAGATCGCATTTTGTCTGTCGTCCGTCTGTCTCTGTCCGTCTATTCATCCGTCATCTCTTTGGTGTTTGACCCTATGTCATTGACCTGGAAGTTTCATACTTTTTATAAAATATGACATATTCAATATCTCCTGAGCTGTTTAAGATAGAGCTTTCATAAATTGTACACAGATTTCTGAGGCAAGATCTTTCACATCACACCACATTCTATGATCTTGTGATCTTGGTTTTATCCATAACAGCAAGTTCAAATTAATTATTTTTGTGTTGAGGGAACTCTTTATTATTTGAATTCATTTTCACGTAGATGCATGATGTAATCCTTTGGGGACAAGGTTGGGGCCACAATATGGGATCAAAATGTTTCATGGGAATACATGTTGATGAAAAAGATTCTTTAAAATCACAACAGCTGAACAACGGATGTGCCAAAGTGAGACAGATGAGCGATCTGTCCCATGGGCCTTTTGTTACTTCAAACATCCTCGCATCTGCTGGTAACAATATCCGGTGTCAATGATTGAATACAAAACATATTTATATTTCTCAAACCATGAAAATTAGCATTTCATAATATTGATTTGAAACCACATTGTTTCTACACTTGAAAGGGATGCTTCATTCTTCTCTCGTTTGTTTTAGTTTTGTTTCCTTTTACATAAAAAGCCGGGTTCCCAACTATTTTGAAGAATTTGAGGAGAACATCATCGTTTTCTGGATCTTTTCCTGCATTATATATTCATACAATTGACTTTGGATTATTATTCTCAAATAAGAAGTCATTTAACAATATCATGATAGCAAATATATATCCTGGAAGACAGTTTACATATATGTAATTAGGATATAATTCCAACGCTAGATATATCAAAGAGTTATACCGTGTATTTGGACATCTCAGATTATTTAGTTGTGGAATTAATAGATTGTAGACGGTGTCCATCCCCAAGAATATGTTCCGAAACAACAACACAATCATCTACCGCGGAAACTACAGAGTCTGCGATGAAAGGTATGTCAATATGCTTTATTGATCTGCAATTTTGTTAATTGTTCATCTCACTGTCAGTATATCCTTGTCTTGAATTTGAAAAAAAAATTCTTTGAATTCCATGCCTGAGCATTGGTGATTTTTGTAAATATATGGTCTCCTGGATCAGTAGTTTCCATTTCCGTCTAATTTCTGTTATGTGTAACTATACAGAACCCGTATAAAGATTTTGGTAGCATATTTATTTCGTCCACCAAACGATTTGTTATCAAATCTAGGACCGTTTTCCAGCAAGTCATCATATTCATCAAGCTATCTCGACAATTTTTTTTATGTCGTTCTGTCATCTTAATTTGTATTTTAACTGTTTGGTTGATTCCGATATTGATCAATGCATAAGAATTAAATGTAAAGATAACGAACAGTTATCGATCTCATAACCCCTATAAGCAATACAAAATAGAGAGTTGAGTAAAAACTTCTACATGATAAAAAAATAAATCTCTTCCTGTGACCTTCAAGTCGACATTTAAATATATCGACTATTAAAAATAATCATTTTTTTATTCACATAAAATTGAATCACGGGTCGTTCGGATATGACCTTATAAACGGAGGAAATATTTTTGGCGGGACGTTAAAAAACACACCCAAATATACAATCAATCAATTGAATACATATATCCCAGTGAATAAAAGACAACACAGACTTGTCCACATCTGCTCCGTACATGTACTTAGATATTTCATTGATTTTATTGAATATATATTTTAACGGCATTTACATTTTATTGAATATAAATGTTAAAGACAAACTAACAACTCAACATTATTACAAACGGGATGGTATCAGCTTCTACATCGTCAATAGCAATATTCTATTATCATCTGCATGTGGTGTTGATGTCTCTCATTTTATTCGATACGCAAGAGTTTGTTCTGCATGATAAGTTTTAAATCAAAGCAGACTAATGGGAAACAAGTTGATGATGTAGGGGTGTCAACAGTCTCGTTTAAAGTCAGCATTTCGCTATTCATTTGGTCGTTATAAGGATCCAGTTTGCTTTTAGAACCTGTTGTTGGGTCAAAAACTGTCTGACGTGTTTCATACCGATTATTAAACTGTTCTTTACATACTGGTTTTGACTGGATTGTTCAGTTGAGCTGATCGAGATATACATGTAGACTCACGGTTGGTATGACTGGTCGACAAGGGAGGCTAACTCCTTATTAGGCACCTGATCCCACCTCTGGTATGTCCAGGAGTTTTTGTTTGCCTAACTCTTAATTCTCTATTCCTTATAGGAGTTGTTAGATTGATCACTGTTCGAAATTTTCACCTTTTCACGAAAACAATATATACTATACATGTATATTTCCTTTTGCGATACGTATAGATTAAATCTATGGTTTTATGTTTGCAATTATAATACATCCTGTTTCATTCTGTATATCTGATTTGTTCAGAAATCATTGCCATTGCAAGAACATATAGACCACAGGTTAAGTGATGAAATAGTTTTGCCACCAAAGCCATCGCATTAAATAAATAGGTTAAAGGTAAACATATTTAGATTGACTTGGAAATTTAACTCCCAGCTGTCGGTTTCAAACAAAAGTTGTTTCTATGACTTATTATCTAAGGATTTTGATCCTATTCTAGAGTCGTTCATCCATATCGTGATATCACCAGATTTAGGTAAATGTCTCAGATGATAACCTAGATATGGAACCCGGGGCCGTTAGAGTGAGTTTTCGTTAATGGTGTAACCGTCTACCGTGACATAGAACCCGATACATTGACTGTTAGTTGTAATATCGGACAATTGACACGATCACTATAAGTGCGCTATTTGTAATACAACCACTGGGTATCCAACCAAAGGCCTTCCGGCAGTGAACTAGTGTTGACGTATTGGACCACTCCAGTTTCTTTTATAATGATTGCATACTGTAGATTACTTGAGTACTTGGTATTTTCATCGTCCAGTTACCATTCGTGAAAACTTGCACTGTTCTTGAAAGCGCTTAAATCTACATTTGTATTTACATGTAGTTAAGTGATAAGTAAAACGGTGTGATTTTGAGGGAACACGGCACAGTAACTACCATATAATTAAACATTTTATGCTATCCAAGTATTAATGATGATTAAAAATATTTAATATCATGATAAGTAAGGTTTTGAATTTATAACGAATTGTGGTTAAACATAATCAAGGTGAGTAGTTAAAGCTTAGACATGTGCCTAAATCTGTCTCCATGTACCTTTTACAGCAATTATAAAATATATGTACATTTCATATGCTGACGTGAAGTCACGTCTCCAGAAGGTATTATTGGAGCGGCTATAGGAGGGTTCTTACTGGGATCTGTGGTTACAGCTGTCGTCTTCATCTGTCATCGCAGAACAACACTACCACAACAGAAACGGTAACGAGTGTTAAAATACATTCATTGATTTAACTGTATAATTACCCCCCGTATTACTCTTTACAATAAGCGCTAGATATGTGTAGCTTTCAGTATTTTCATTCTGATTTGGTCACACTTACAGAGAACAAATCCCACAAGAATTTCATAACGCAGAATATCAGTCTGAGAGCAGCAACACAGGGGCTCAAAGTCAAAGCAACAGAAGAAGCGTGGTGTACAGCGAAATAAGCGACGAAACGGTATGCAAAGAAAAACGCTTTTGATATCAATAGTGTATTATCTGCTTTACCGGAAAGACGAAAATGCTAAAGTACATCGAATGTGGGTGAGGGCTAATTGTGTCTAGGACGGCTATATCGAATTCCTGATTTTCGCAAAGAAACAGTGTATAGAACGAAAATGAACTCTACAGTTTATGATTCAAACAAAAGCATGCAGGATTTTTGTAAATCTAGATATTAGGGGATAACAATGATAGTAAATCATGTTAAGGGGGAAAGTGTTAAATTGTTTAAGGTAGATTTTGTTTGAGCGCGGTTAATGAAGCATAAGCTACCGCTATCAAACCATGCATTTTATGAAATGGTCCATTGCAATGATCAGCTATTAACATCATTTCTTGGATATTTGTTGGGATCAATGGTCGTGGTTTAATGATTTGATTGTCCAGTCCAGTGGGAGCGAAGTCTGTAAAGATTTAGAAATTTTTGAAAATCCAGACGGTAAAGCCAATAATTTGCTATTATCATATAAATAGCAAAACTATGGAAACAGTAATTATATAACAAAACAAAAAAATGAAAAATCCATAAACTTTTAGGATAGTTGATCACAAATTACAAATAAAAGTACAAGTATTTTGTAGCTGTGACATGTCGTATTATAATGTAAATGATAAGCAATGGTTTCAGCGAAAGTCCATGGCTGTCGAACCATTTAGAAGGCAGCAAAATGATTCTGAGGCTACTGACGATGGAGTGTATAACCATTTGAACGAAGCAGCTACGGTTGACAACAGTGACTACTACGATCACACTGAGAATGGTTCCTCGTCTTCAACACCAATAGATGGGTACGGAGTTGTTACATTTACAAACAGAGAGGAAGTCAACGACCCAGAAGTTAACTTCATGGTTGCTGGTATCGACAGGCAAATACCAAACGAAGAACCCGTCAACGATGGATACTGTGTGCTTGAGAAAATAAATGCTATATAATATCATATTGAATATTCAACACGCATTTGTATAGTCATCCCATATACACTCTAGGATCTTCCCATATTTCGATATGTTCTGATTATCAACGTTAACGGACATTCCAAATATCATCTCATATAATGCTTTGATCATCCATGTTTTAATGTACATCAAAAATCATTTATAGAAAATACAAGCTTTCAGCATCAAATATTCTACCAAATGAATAGCGTTTTCATACCAATGTGTTTGATTAAAAAGAAGAATGTTAAGAATTCACCACTGATCTTATTTTCAAATTGAAATGTTTTGAAATATCTTGGAAATTAAAAGTAAACTTATATAAAAATAACGTTTAGATTCTCATTATGATTATTTTCCTCATGAAAATATTAACAGCTCTGAAGGAGACACAACAAATGTACTGTCCCACAACATACGTCAGAATTGGTATCAATCAAACGTGGATTTTAAAAAAATCCTAAAGATCTTTTAGCAAATTTGAAATCGCAAATACATTCTCAATCATCAATATCGAAAGGTATGCCTTGTCAACACTTTAGACGACCGTTCTACACGATAAATTAAATGCAAGATTTTCTATCATCATAGAAAGTTGCTTCTTCAACAAAAATGGAAAAAGAAAATATTCGTATCTAGTGATCAGTCATAAAAGAAAACTTTGTTCAAAACCACTCTGATTTCACGCACAAGTACTCCAAAGTTGAAATGAAATGCTGGGGTTCCTCATTAACAATATCTTTGTTGTCTTTGGTGATCAGGTCTTCAAACAGTATGTTTAAATTCCCATGGCCACGAATTGTGCTTCTTTCTTAGCTGACCTGTTCTTTTATTCATATGAAGCAGAGATTATTCATTGATAAATGCTTCTACATGAGAAGAAAAAAAATTCTCGCTGTGACTTTCAACTCGACATTTAGATCAATCGATGACGTTTTATCTATTAACAATCATCATTTTCATTCATATATCGATTCGATATATCGTTTTGAACTCGAAATATGACATCACAGAGTCCTCCACATCAACTTCGTACATAAATATTTTATCGAAAAACGATATTAATGACAAAGTAACAACTCGACTTTATGAGGAACGGGATGAATGACATAAGCTTTTACATCGTTAACTTCCCATATTTATGTAGCAATATTCCATTATTACCTGCACATGGTGTATATGAAAGGTGAATATAACGAACAGTGATCAATCTCATAACTCTCACAAGCATTACAAAATAGATATTTGGGCAAACACGGACCCCTGGACACACCAGAGGTGGATTCAGGTGTCCAAGAGGAGCAAGCATCCCCCGTTGACCTGTCACACCCGCCGTGAGCCCTATATCCTGATCAGGTAAAAGGAATTCGTATATACATCTCAACTGATTCGATATGCAATAGAATTTTCTGCGTATGATCAATTTTCTAATCGAGGCAGGCTACTGACAAACAAGCTGGTGTTTCATGGGTTTCAACAGTTTCGTTTAAAGTAAGCATTTCTCAAAATGTTTGGTCGTTATAATGATATATTTTGTGAAAACAACCTGGTATTGGGTCGAATGCTGCCTGATGTGTTTTGCACCGACTGTTAGACCGTTCTTTACACACTGGTTCTTTCTATATAACTTTGTTTACCTGATCGAGATATAGGGCCCCGGTGGGTGTGACAGGTCGACAGGGAATGCTAATTTTACTTAGACACCGAATCCCAGCTCTGGTATTTGTGTTTCCAGGAGTCTGTGTTTGCCCAACTCTTTATTTTGCATTCTTGATAGAAGTTGTGAGATTGAACACTGTTTGTTATCTTCATATTTTCATTCATTAGGCTTACATGTCACAACTCGAGCAATGAGTTTTATGATAATGAAATTTAGCATATTTCAAGACTAAAAAAAACTGTTTTAAAACATGTTTTGAAATACCAAGTAACTGTTAGAAAATGTACCTATGGTCCAGTTTTAAAGGACAACTTGTATATAATAAATAACATCCTTATCTGGATATTTTGCCTTTTTGCAGATGTTGACCACAATATAATCAGAATATTTTTTCTCGATGTTTTTTATTGCTGTTCTATTGCACAATAATCTGTTATTGCATACTGTGTACGTTGTACTGTGCATTGAGGTAAATAAATGAAAATACACAAAATGAAAAACCATTCGAAATATGTTCAATTAATGATACAAAGACACTCCAATTTAAACAATAACATGGACGTTGCATCGACAATGATAAAATTAAAATAAGTAATCAAAATATTCTAGATATAATCCCCGACTTACTTTTATGTTAGGCATCTTAGATATGAGAAACTTGGGTTTGAAATATGGTAAACAATGTATAGGAAAGTTAATTTTACTGACATGGAACAAATATTTAGCCTTGAGCATAGTAAACCACTTTATACCAAAATATAGATATTGCTAAAAGACTTCATACCTTACAATATCATGAAGAAATGTTTGTTGAGAAAAAATGCAACTTACACATGGTGCAGGAAAGCATCAATTCATGAATTTCTTAGATATGGTTGGTGCAAGCAAATCTCGTGCGCAGGAATTACGAACTATAAATTACAGAACCAATAACGGTCAAACAGAGACGGATCGCCTCGATTACTAACATGGTCTAAGAGAGATAAATCTAAATCCTTTGCGAATACATAACATTGGATATTCTATACAGTCTCTCGGTAATGCATTATATGTTGCGATAAGGAAGTGCTAAAACAATATTTGATCCAGGGCATGAAACATGAGGAACATACTAGGTAGGCCAAGTATTCTAAAACAATATTTTACGTAGAGTTCTAATTATTTTTTCTTATCAAATGAAGAATGCATTAGGTATGATTTGGTGAATGAAAATACTAAATCAAGTTTCTCCCAATTTTTGTGATTCATCCTGAATAAGATTATTCTTCCATTACACTGTATAGATATATACTCTGATAGCAGAAGTTATTGTTAACGCTATCAATTTGGTTTTGGATACTTGCACAGATTCTCAAAATTGTGTTGATAGAAGAGGTGAAGATAACGTACGGTGATCAATGTCACAAATCCTATAAAGAATAGAAAAGTAAGAATAGAGCGGACACGGACCTTTTGACACCCGAGACTGTACCTATTTTAACAGAAATATATCCTTTCGTTAAGGGTATACTAAGTTATGTTGGTATAAAATAAATATACAATCTATTTTGACCTCTTAGACATTTATTTCACAGATTGATTTTAAAGTTCCAACTTAACTTTTATACGAGTCCACTTCATTATTAAAATACGTGTTCGTAATCGTGTATCCTGTTTTAAAGAAAGGAAAACAAAGGACAGGTTTATTATTGGTGGGATCTTTTTCTAACTCCACATATACATCTAGTTGTGATGCATATAGATATGCACATGGCAACTGTTTTGCCATCAGGAATACACCACAATATGTGACTAATTCAGATAATTTTGCATATTCAGAAACTATTTAGAAGACAGCAGAGAATTAGCAATTGGAAGTCATGATAGCAGTTGATGTAAACCTTCATTTATAACATATATATTTATTTCATAGGAGGGAAGGGAGTGGTCAGGGGCGCGTTCATCTACCCCCACCAACTCTTTCCTACCCAGTCTCTTTTCCCTCTACTTCATACCGACTTAAATTCATTAGATTTCGTGGGGATGGATTTTTGTAGAATATATGGGTACCCATATTTCACGAATTTCAAACCAAAATGAAATGCACAGTTTTATATGATAATTCGATGTTGGAAAACCATGCGTGTATATACGAAATTGTTAATATCCACAATCAACGAAAATGGGTCCCGCAGTCCTCTCTTATCCCCCTTACTCTTTACTCATTCTCCTCGATCGTCCTTTAAGTGACCATTAAATTCAGGATATCAAAAAACAAAAGGTTCTGGCAGTAGTTGATGTGAAGAATTATGAATTATATTCTTATTGGTATTATGAGGTGGGTAGGGCCTCCTCAAGCTTGTCTTTTCCTCCTTCTCTCGCCCTTTCCTTCCTTCTCTCACTCATTGCTCGCCTTTTCCTACCCCAAGAAAGTAATGATTTAATAAGAGCGCAAAAAATTGAAGATCAAAAGTCATTATAGTCGTCCGAGGGTATACGAAACGTTCAGTGTAAATACATGTATGCTGTCAAACAATATTCCCTTGTTTGTTTTGCTGAAGTTTTCGTCAGATCTATGGAATTATATTATTCATACCGCGTTAATTGGTACATACATAGATAGTTGATAAATACCGTTAGTTACAGCCTGTATTTGCTTTAATTTTGCATAAAACTGTGTATATTTTTCTTCAGTAATCTAATCAACAAGCATGTTCATTCTTTATATAAAAAGCATTTATGTGAAATCAAGTTCCCTGCACACAAAAACAATCAAGTGGAAATATGTTTCATAAAACGCAATTGTGGTGGCTGAGCAATATTTAATTTTTCAATGCGACACCTTGATGCTACTATATTTATATGTATCTACTCGCTGACTGAATCCATACCCTTTTCTTTATAGTAATTTTCTGCTTCATATATGGAGAATTTACTTTGTTGAGCATGACGTATACAGATATTTGTTCTGGTAAGAAACTCAATGTTATAAGCATCTTTTTGTGTTTCAGTTGTACTTGTAAGCCTTTATACGAAGAGACGAAGTTCAGATAACTTTTTAATGACTTGAATTCTACTTTTGAGAACGTCAAGGTACTGAATATTGTATCACTGTAAATAACTCCTGTAATGTTAATGTACTGAATACTGTATACCTGTAAATAACTCCTGTGCCTTAATAGTTTGTGTGACCAATGACGATGATTATTACCATGGTGATGATGATTATAGTGGTGACTATACATGTGAAACGTGTGACAAAATACACAGAGTGAAAGGTAAGAAGCAAAAAAGTTCATGCTTCGAATGTATTCAAGTACGAAAAAGACGTCCATTGTGCAATATTTCTCAATCTGATACTGATGCATTTAAGTGTTGAAATCACGAGAACAAAAAGAATATGAGATATTGATTTTATGAAGTGTTTTTTTTTAACATAGGCGACATAGAACCCTTTTAAAACAATTTAACTGTAAGGTATTGGTTATAATGTAGACATTTAAAGAAATTTATTGCAAGATAAACACCCTATAACCACTTTTTAAGAGTACTAGTAGAACATTCGCTACGTAGCTGGGAGCTCCTGTGGGGATCCGGGTAAGAGTAGGTCGTCAGTACCCCTTGTTTGTCGTAAGAAGCGACGAAATGGAGCGGTCTTTCGGATGAATCCGCAAACATTGAGATCCCGTTTCACAGCAAGTGTGGCACAATAAAGATCTCTCAATGCTCAAAGGTCGTAAGTGCCGAGCACAGGCCTAAGTTTTGCAGCACTTCACCGGCAATGTGACATCTCCATGTGAGTGAAATATTCTCGAAAGGGACGTTAAACAATATACAATAAATCAATCATTCTTAGGTGTTATGGGTCAGAATTCCCTATATAATACAACAGCAGAATTTACTAAGATTTATTTACAATTTATAATTGAAAAGATAATTGTAACAACAGCAAAATATTAACTTACAGTCGTTAAATATCAAAATCCGTGCTGAACTGAATTTATGCACACGAAATAGTTAATTCCAGAATCCTATTTCCCAGTTATGTTCCAAAAAGCGCTTGTCTAACCTAATTTTTTTATCATAAAAATTAACAGCTATATTTAGCTCTAAAACTTCATAGTTATTTCGGATTTCAAACATTTCGGTTGAGCATCACTGAAGTGACATTATTTGTCGAAATGCACATCTGGTGCATCAAAATTGGTACCGTATAAGTTTTACATATTAAGAAGGAATTTTTTAGTACAATCTTGAATGACATAGATGCAACCATTCTAAAGAAGTAAAGATGATCTCTAGAACACTATATGCCACAGGTGTCAAGTGAGTGCAAGTAGTACACAACATAGACGGGAGGTGATGAGTTCAAGCCCCGCTTGATCCTTCGCCAAACACTTTGTACTTGCAAATGAAAATCATAGGTCTTTCGGATATGACCTTAAAAGCGGAAGTCTCGTCTTACGACGGGTGTTGGAACGTTAAAGAACTCTCACTACTACGACTCTGAACATGGGTCTAAATTTGCGACACTTTACTTACATATGGTGACATCTCAGTATGAGTGAAAAATTCTCTACAGGACGTAAAACAAACAGCCAACCAAACCCTATAATCTCCTATTGTCGAGTAACTGCGAAATTGCATTTCAAATTCTCCTCACCAGGCGATTGGCCAAAGAATGCGGAACCACGGGAATGGTATGTACAAAGTTATATTGTTCTGGATGATATTGAAGACGTCGAAAAGGAATCGAATGCCCTCTGCAAAACCGACACACCCACTTTTCCCAATGAGTTTTAAGAATTGTTTCTTCCTTTCACCTATGTAAAATTCATTACATTCTGACATTTTATGACGTAAGAGACGTCCTTTGTTTCACGTGACACATTTGCGTTCATTTAAATCTATTCATATTATGTCCAGTTTCTTTCGTCAAATGTCGGGATGCAATCCAGAGAACATAGAACAATTTGAGTATGAGATCATGCATACCCAGAAAAGTTTTATAGCTCTGAATCTGAATATTAAATACACATTTGTTATCCGTATAGGCAGAAATCATTAGAGGACACGCATGCACAGAAATACTGTATACTCAGACAAATCTTCCCAAAACTAGTCACCTTCATCCGTCCGATAGTGTTTGAAATATATATATTGTGTTGACTTAAGTATAACTTATGAATATAGTTTGATACATACTTCTAGGTCGTCAAACCGCTGATAATTTGGAGAGGGTGATTTGTTTGTGCGTGGATTATTTTCCTAACAGATGTCATGGATTTAGAGGTACAAATGTGTAGAAAAAAGAAGCAATATTGACACAATATTTTTAACATTAATTACTATTTTTCAGATCGGTTTTGTCGTAGATGGTGTACTACACCTACTTTTCCCGATTCATCTACAAACATTCCTACTACGTCAGGTATGTATATCATTAAACAATAGAAGTGATTTGTTTAATCTCTGATAGTTTTCATGCATGTATTTATATTTCAGAGGTGCCTGTTCTTCATTCATAAAGCAGTTTGTCGAGCTTACCATGTAATTTATATCAAATGCTTGTTGACGGGGGATAGGAAAATATGATAAAGGGCAATATTTGCTGAATCCTGTTAATGTTTTCAAGTCAAAGCCAAATTATGATTGATGTTTTGAGCCAATTACTATACATTTTGTTTGAGTATGTCGCAGTAAAATAAATGCACGAGGTTACATAGACGTGTCTTTGGCTACCTCTAAATCAGTAAAAAGGGTAGTTGAAAGGTTATCATAATGACGAGAGTTTGGTAGTATTGTCATAAATTTTGGGGAATTATTTTCTTAATTACTACATGGAAGGAGATTTTGAAACTAAAAAGAAAAACAGGTGTCATGGTCCTTATCATTGAACTTTATTGTATTAAAATTGACGGTTTTTTTGCACTTCAAATCCTTTGCTAATTTTACCATTCAAACGCATTTACTGCATGTAGCTGTGTCTGTTTATATCAATACAGCATAAGCAATGAATAACAATATATACTCATGTCTTCTTAAAAGAAGTTCAACGTTAGCAGATTTTAAATAAATGATGCTATTTTTGCATTTAAAATATGAAGAAAAAAAAATATATTATCGAATTTAAGACTTCAAAACAACATAGGAGAAGTATTCTCAGTTTTTGAAATTGTACAAGTTATATAATCTTGCCTCAAAAATTAAAATGGAATTTAAAAACGAAGGCTAAAGACCGAAGTATATGCAAAAATGCTCAATCGAATTTTCGGGTAATTCATATAAACATTTCAAGAATCGGTGTCCAGGTGGGGAAAAAATGTATCACCCAAAAGTAATGAATTTACAACATTTGAATTAGTTCCAAGTCTCGACTACATACACTTAGGGATAGAACAGTTGACGATACTTTGGATAACACAGAAAATTCGTGCTGATTTAGAGGTTTTTGATTAAACAGTCTTTCCTCCACGACATATAGTTCTTTCCTAACCCTTTTAAAATTTGAATTGTCATTCAAATTTTCAACTGCAAAGGTTTGCATGATAAATGTAGAATATGTTTAGACCAATGAAAAGGTGAAGCTAGCAAACAATGATAAATTTCATAACTCTTATAAGGAATACACAATTAAGAGTTGAGCAAACATAGATATATGAAATAATGAAATAAACATTGAAACGGTAAGTAGACAGTTATAACAAATTACATATGTGTATTATGTTTTTGTCATCGACTGATATGTAGCGCAAGAAATGACACAGAATAAAATAAGAATTTGTTCGGTGAATGCCGATCACGCCTTGTGTGACTGGTCGAGAGGGGGATTGTTGCTCTTCCTAGGCTCTTAATCCCACCTCTGATTTATCGAGGGGCCCGTGTTTGCCCAACTATCTATATTGTATTGCTTATACCAATTGGGATTGATCACTGTTCGTTATCTTCACCTTTTCATGATGGAAATATATTTTCGTTGTGACAATTTTCAACTGCAGGGATGTTTTACATTTTTGTATGTTCTATTTTTGATGGATTATACATATAGATAGCAAAGCCCCCCCCCCCCCCAAAAAAAAAAAAACCCACCAAACCCGAAACAAACATTGTGCGGAACTTATATTAAATCATTCAAAGACCATGTCGAAGTACTTAAAATGTTTCTGTGATAGCTTGAATTGACAGCTATATACTCGGTTTTAAGGGCAAAATGAATTAATATCAAGGACATGACACACACGGAGCACTGTAGACATTAGACGTTGGGGTAGGTGCCGTATGAGGAATCAGTATCTCCTACTGACTGCCGTAAGGCCTCTGTCTTAATGAATTGTTGTCCAATACCTATAATTTTTGCTATTTCAAACTATTAATGAATGCTTATATAGATTTATTTCTTCAGTCAGGTGAACGTAAGCAAATCATTTCAGGCGCACGGCGGGTGTGACCGGTCAACAAGGGATGCTTACTCCTCCTAGGCACCTGATCCCACCTCTGGTGTGTCCAGGGGTCCGTGTTTGCCCAACTATCTATTTTGTATTGCTTATAGGAGTTATGAGATTGATCACTGTTCGTTATCTTCACCTTGCATTTTGCACTGAATCTCAGTAGTAGAGCATTCGCATCATGAAGTCGGGAGTTTGACTGATTGATTGATTGAATATTGTTTATCGTCCCTCTAGAGAATATTTCACTCATATGGAGACGTCACCATTGCAGGAGTTTGAGCCACGCTAGTTTTATGGCAGCGTCAAACCTAAGGCAAAGACATAAGTACTGATTGCTCCTTCGCTAAAATAATCGACATTTAGAAATGAGAGTCACGCACCACGTGTTACGGTTATGGCCTTAAACAGGGGATCTATTTCGCGGCAGGCATTGGCACGCTAACAAACCATCACTACTACGGCCCAAAGCGTTAAGAATAGGCTTAAATTTGGGGTACTTCACCTACAGCTAGTGCCATCTCAACATAAGTGAAAAAGTCTCGACGGGACGTGACACAAATGAAGAAACACATGTGAAGCGACACATTAAAAACAATTGTGTTTCAGAATCAGTGTCATATAATGTGACACCACAGTCTGGTTCAGAGGAGTATATATTAGACACGTTAAGTGGTGGATACAATATTTCTCAATCTGAACCTGTGTTTATTCAAGAAACGATGCTTTAGTACACACGTGCTCATAGCTTCATTATCAAATGGTATATAAGTTATACCACTACAAAGTGCATTAATCAAATCCTGTTAAATGTATTTCTAGATCGTGTACCGTGTCCAACACCGACTCTTACAAATGGAATTTCTGATGAAGGGACTGCAGTGTTAACCTGCTCTTCCAATAAAGGTATGCCATCTTCTGCAATGATATGACAATGTTTTATATTTGCTTATTTCCCCCATTTTTGTTTATGAACCTTGATTTTCGTCATTTGTTTTCTTTAATGAATGTCATATTTGATTCTGACACTATTGCTGTCATTTTAAGCAAAAACAAGCTTCGGTGAGCTGTTTTGTTGTAAGATGAACACAATGAGACATAAAAGTATATCTGTTAATTGAAAACTACACCGAAGCATTGCATGTGGGAACAGTTTTCTTTAAGGATTATTACTTTGTACTAAAATACTTGATGTTGATTTCAGACCTTAACATTGATCTACGCGTTTTCGCAACATCACTTTCATAGCGTTTCCGTTTATATTTGTTTTCTTACAATCTTTAAATTTGCAGACATAATTGAATGAGTGCTGTGTAACATGGAAGTATTAGATGGTCGGTGAAATTGATGTTCGATAACTCTGTATCCTTGTGAGTGATACAACCAATTTGTTTACGCTGGGAATTTGAATTTCGTCACCCCAGTTACAACGTAACTTGATTGCGTTGTGTATATTTTAGTCGTAGTGTGGGCCGTTCATGTGATATAATCATTTGAACTCAAAATGAATCATTCAAGTAGTTTTATGATATCATGGTTGATTTTATAGAAAATCAATTAAACAATAATTTACTGTTCCCAATTACTCAGATACTCTGGAATAGACATATATCATGTTTTCATTTCTTTCAACTTGAACTGTGAAAGAAAGAAAAAACTTGAATGTGAACGTGACAGTACACTTTTTATTTACTATGTATAAAATGTCTCTGCTCAAGTTGTGACGAAGAAAAATGATAACTTGTTCTATGTTAACAGTTTTAATTTTTCCTTATTAATATATGTAAAAATTATTGATGAGGGTTTGACAAATGTTCTACACAGAGAACTCCGTGGGATCTATCGTGGGAGCGGGTATAGGAGGAGCTGTATTCGGAGCTGCTGTTACTGTCTTGGTTTTCGTTTGTGGTTGTCAGAGAAGAGAGCGATTACAGAAGAGGTATATAGTTTTAGTATGTTTTAACTCACCTGAGCCACAGCCTTAAGAGAACATTTCCCAAGTAAGTTGTTATTCAATCGGAAAAATGTTATTGAGGCAATTATAAAAGCAGGAAATTACTGTTTGTCCTTTTATAATTCAATATTTATTAGATTCAGGGGCGGATGCAGGAATTGCGGTTACGGGGGAAGCCACTTTATGAGACAGTGGGTATTGGGGCCACCTTGAGGAAGCTCCTGGAATTTACAGATTTTATAGGGCTTGAAATATGACTTCTATTTAAGTCATTTGTCCTATTTTCTATCATCTTTAATAAGATGAAATTAGTAAAATGACGCAAATTTTAAGGCTTTTCTTGAAACCATTAAGTTCTCCCAATAAAGTAATTCAAGAAATCAAAATATTTTTGTCATTTATTTCTCCAATAGTGGAAGAAATGATTGCTTCTTTTATCGTTTAGTACATTTTTCTAAACAAGATATCACGATTTTCCTTAAATTTGAAAATTTAAATCCGCCACTGAGATTGATTATATGTGTAGTAGATAAAGGCGTTAGATGACTTCTTTTCTAATGATTACAAACTAAAATTGCTATTCTTTGCTATATTAGTGCAAATCTGAATAGATGCTGTCAAAAAAGTAAGACCCACAGGCAAGTGTTTCCCTTTAGATATACTAATATTCGTTGTATATGTGTAACTAGGTTGGTTGGCTGGTTGGTTGATTATATATTGTTTAATGTCCGGTTCGACACATTTTCACTCATATTGTAGTGCCCGGCAGCCAAAAGTTTTATTTTCGGTCGGTTTGGCTTTTATATTAGTGTGTCCTTGTTTGCTTTCCACACTTTCGCGGTGGAAATTTTAACAACATATTTGCTACTCTGTCCCCTCCTATGGAGTTAATAAATTGTTGTTTACTTATACATGTGTAATTTACACCTTTAAACACTGTGTATTGTTGATGATGTTTTGTTGCCTCGTGTTATCGCACAATATGGCGCGCAGCACAGAACATAATTTTTCTTACTTAGTTTGTAACTGTGTTTCTTTTTGTTTGTAGTGTTTTACCCTCTTCCAAAAGGAGTGTTTTTCTTTCAATAAAGACTGTAACTGAATGCATATAGAGAAACCACCATTGCTGGTGAAAGGCAAAATTTAGGCCTATGATCGGCGCAAGTCGCTTACTGTCTTTAAGCAGGAAGGGATCTTTATCGTGCCGCACCTGCTGTCACACGAGGCCTCAGTTTTGCCGGTTTTATCTGAAGGACAGCCTCATTTAGTATCCTCTTTCGAAAAACAAGGGGTACTGGGTATCTATTCTAACCCAGATCCCCAATAATTACCATATGACATATCCTGTGCCATATAATTATATTCTTGCTGCAAATATCAAGATGCATTGAGTATTTTCTTGGTCATGTGTCATGGGAGTCATCCTAAACCCCATTTTGTAATGGTTGAAATATATTTAAAACAATTGAGGTCCCGGTACCTAAACCATATGATTACATTCCTGCTGCATATATCACGATGCATTGATTATTCTGATGGGAGAGTGCCTCGGAGTCATCCCAACTCCTACAATTTTTTGATAGTTCAAATATTTTTATTAAAATGGTTGACACTCTAACTGCCATAATTTTTTTGATAGTTCAAATCAGGGTAGAGAGAACTCCTTTGACCAATGGAAGGGGGGGGGGGTGATTTCATTTTTATTCAGTACGACTGCATACTGTAAACGAAATCCTCATCTCCCACGATGTTGAAATAACATTTTTCTCGAGCGCTTGCGAACATCCACCATAAATGTCACTCTCTCATGAATATGCATTAAAAAATCACCGTTTCCCTTACACTGATTAGACCAGTACTCCCTTAATACCAGTGTATGATTTGTCGAAATTTTCAATTATTTTTATTTTTCATAGTTTATCATACTACACGTACAAGTAACAAAATCCACGGTCTGGTTTTTAACATCGACGAAAATACTCTAATGCACCATTAGGCATAATAATGCGAACGTTTCTTGAAATAATCCACAAGTATCCTCGCGATTTTGTTGATTCTCACAAACCCCGGGATCGGGACTGGAATGTACTTTTCGTTTTACACTGGAATATATTGGACAATTCTATTACACAATCTCAAGAACCTGAATTCTACAATTTGTCATTCTAAGAAGTTTTTTGATAACTGTACACTGTTTGAAGTAAGTTAGATTCAAGTTTGTTCATGCCATAATTCTTGGTGTCAGAGCGGGAGGGGATGGGGTGGGGTGGGGTGGTTACAAAGCGATTTATTAGTATAACATTCTATGTGTGAGCAAGGTGACTTGGGTGAGCGTTGTGAACTATGGGACTTAATCTTATTACGAGTAATTGTGTTTCTAATTGAGAGAGTGTTAGTGAAGAAGAGTTTTAGTTGATGTTATAAACTTACTCTAACTTATGACAGAAACTCTTGACTTCAATTTGAAACTTCCTCTTCTCATTTGAATTTGAATACATATTTAGAGAGGCGCTGTCACAAGCTGTGGGAAATCCCAGCTACCACAAGAAGGACGGTAAGGAGAAACAATTAATTCAAGATAAGGGCGACAGGAAAAGCGCAGTGTATAACGAAATCATCGACGAAATGGTAATGTGTAATTCAAATCATTTCTTGTTAGTTTAGCTGTGAAAGAAACTATCAGGGTTCACAATATTTGATTTAGAATTAAATATATGAAGAAAATGGTCTTAAACCGACAGACAAGATTCAGAAATTCGCATGCGTTCTGTAATTAGTAACGCAGTGTCGAAGCTGATATACCGTTTTAAAGCTCATTTCACACATTCACGGATGAGGCACCGGGTCATCCCGGACTGTCAATCCGTGACACCGTGTACAAACCGTAGGGAAACTGGCGTTTTCCGTGTTGACAACGGTATTGCGACGTCACAGAACCCAAAAGCGCCGGATCACCCCGGATGCCTAGTATTTTGCATCCGGCGTCGACCGGCTCCTGATCTGTGAATGCGTGATAGACACTTAGGTTGCAGTTTGTACACGAGAATCCTGATTTTAAACCCCTCAGGGAATGACCTCTTCGGAAAGTCTCATCCATGTAATCACATATGCTAAAACTTCATTGTTTTAATATATCAAAATTCAATAGATATTCCAACATATAAAGTTAGACTTACTATTTATGGCAAATTTCTTTGTTTTAGCCAACGCATTCACAGGACATATCCACAGAAAAACAAGGGGGATCACTTGAACCTGGTGTGTACGATCTGTTGAATGAAACGGATATTTCAGACAAGAGCGAATACTATGACCATGCAAAACCAGTTCCTTCTCAAACCACACAGTCTGATGGATACGAAAGTGTACAGATAGGAATCGGAGGTATCTCTGATCACCAAGGAGAAAAAACTGAGGGAAAAAGGCAACCGCTGGGCAATGATGAATACTTCGTTGTAGAGGAGAAGAGGACGTAATAGCTGATACCTTCTATCGCCGACTCCGTAAAATTATTTTCGTTTTCGATAAACTAACCCAAAATATCAAAATGAGAGTACAGAATTGGACACGCTATGGCGGATCTAAGTCAGTTTCCCTCTTTCTTAATGGCAACTTAAGATAATATGATATGAAGTAGATCCGTTGTTTATCGATGCTTGGTTTTGATCTTACAGAGGGAATAAGTTTTGATAATTGTTAAATTGATAAAATATACCTGTTCGTTTCTTCAATATGTGATTTCAGTCTTGAATCAGCCTCATGAAATTTTAAAGACGCGCCCGGAAAGAGGAAACATCATGCACGCTTAGGTCTACTTCGCGGGTCTTTCCGGCAATTTAAGCCGAGATTCAACATGACCAGCATACAGTTGTGTAGGTGTTCAGTGTTAATTATACTTATAACAATTTTGACTAGGCCCATTTTATAACATTATTATATTCCTTATATACACCTCGTTATTCAAAATTTCAATAAAAGTTTTTGAAAAAATATATGGCTATGAATTTTGCATTTCCATACATGTAGACTGGTTTATATAAGTGGTGATTTCCTATGGAAAATCAACTTAATATAACCTCATTTCATTGACTTTAAGTGCTACAATTTACAATATAAAAATCGGCAGTAATGTAAATGAACATTCAGAGAGAGAGAGAGAGAGAGAGAGAGAGAGAGAGAGAGAGAGAGAGATGTTGTCAACAACAAGTAATAATGATGGAAGTATTGTGAATCGATCTTTTTTAATTTATTTTGTCCATTTTCTTTAAATATTATTTTTAAATTCTACCGTTGAAATTTCTCGTTACAAATGTTTAATTTTTGATCGATGACTGCACATGTTAATTATCATCATGTCATTTAGCCTTGTGACACAGTCATCCAAAAATGTACATTAGGTCCCATAGATTATGCTGCATGCTCGTATTAATACAAACGTTTTGATCTTGGTTTAAATGACAATAGATGTATCCCAACTTTCAACAATGTACGAGTAATTATCAATATTTATGTAAGATATTTGAAAAAGAAATATGAGTGAATTTCTTTAAATTTACATATCATATTATTTGCAAGTGTTGAAGTTTACACGGATAAATCATCATATGAGATATTTCATAAGTAACATGATATATAAACTACACTCACCTATATAATTATACAAGCCACTAAATATTCCTGTGTACCGGTATTGCTTCCACTTAATTGACATGTGTAATCTAGATAGTTCTAGAGCTCGATATTAACTTCTTTAATAGAAATATGTAATATTTGCATCATTGTCTTTCAAGATTGTATTAGAAAATTCATTCTTTGTATAAATGCACTGTAAATTTTTATGATGAAAAATTCAGGTTAGACAAGTACTTTAGGTATTTTTGGATTATTTCAATAACTGGGAACTAACTATTTTGTGAGTGTAAATTCAATTCGACACGGATTTTGATCTATTGTCCAACTTCCGCAAGTATTTCACAATTTTCTTTCAATCATTAATTGTAAATAAATCTAATTAATTGTTTGATAACCTTTGATTGGAAATTCTGCTGCTTTAAGACTTAGTTCTGACCCATAACAGATTGGGAGTGGTCGGTGATAAGAAACAAAATATATCGCATTTGTCAAGATTTGTATTTCATTTTTTCTGAATTATATTGAATTTCATAGACACAGAACTGACCATGTTTTCCGTCACATATCTTCTTGATTCGCAGAATGTTCATGTACGCGATACCTTAAAAAATGCGTTTAATTAATTTAGCTGTGCACTTCTGGTTAGAGATTAAATCTGCAATGCATAAAGAAGATGTTAAAATAACGGTCGCTAAATTACTTGTAGAAAATATTTTGAGTGATATGATTTTCCAAAACAAACAGTTAAAGTTAAACAAACGAAAATGACGAAATTCGAATTTCAATTACAACTAGAAAAAAATCATACTACAAAGAGAAAATGAGATAATACAGATTGATAAAATAAAACTAAAAATGAAAGACAGGAAAATGAAACAGTTGATGCTGAGAGAGTAAAGGAAAAGGCAAAAATGGAAAGAGAGAAAGAAAATGAAAAAACCCAGTGAAACCGGAGAGAAAAAAAGAAAGTGAAATAGCTAAAAGAGAAATATAAAGGCAATTTGAATTAGAGAAATTAAACTACAGCACAGATCGGAAACCTTACCCGTCAGAACTGAATTCGATGCTGCTAAAATAGCAGGTTAGTTCCGTAATTAGAAATAATCCGTGTATAAATATTTCTGGAATTTTGAGAAAGCTGCAGACAACTTGAAATGATCGTGATATTCTTTGTCTACTTCGTCACTAAGTGTTTTGACTGGCAAAGCAGCCGATGTTTACTCGACGTTGGCCATAACTGGAGTTCAGATTATGACAAGGGCGTGCCTTTCAAAGCTTATGAATTAGTACCTGAAGCATTGAGACATACATTCAGAAAATACAGAAAATTTGACAATCAAACATATGTTGAATTTGCTAGAGAAAAAAAGTTTATTTGATCAACATGGGTCATGAATTAAACAAATTTGTGGGAATGCTTGCACAGTTATTTAAGAAATTTCAGTCTTATGGTACCCTGCATGAAGATGTTTCCTATATAAATTCAAACCATGACTCCACTTTGGACCAGGAAGTAAATCTTTCAATTGACTTGAAAAACATTTTATCAACGTAAACAACAGCAGGTATTGATCGAGAAAATAACAGTACATTACAGTATTGTAATAACGCAAATGCATTGTTTAAAAATATACATGCGTAACAACTCTACATTAGAATTTGACCATCTCATTTGACAAGTCATGATAGACGAAGATGATTTTTTGGGACAGTAATTTAGATTAATCTACAGACAGAATAACCATGTGTACAATCTATGGAAGGCAAAAACGAGTCCCTTTCGTTGTTAGTTACAGTATAGAACACGCACACATACTCACATATACACACATAAACACACAAACACATACTACAAGTCTTTTTCACAAACAGACGCCGATGAATATGAGCATGGCAAGTCATTCCAGAGTCCGTTTTGTGTTCCCAGTATTTCCAAACAGTCTTCCTTTCCTTTGTCGTCATTGGGTTCACCCTTGTTCCAGTTCTTAAAGCTCAGCGGTATTTCTGAAAAACTCCAGATCCATGTACCTTCCTCTGCCGTGTCTGCCCCACCTAACCAGGCTCGTTCTAAAAATGAAGTTTCGTTTATACATAAAACTTAAATATACTGTACACTGAATGTTAAATACAATTCTTTAGACACGAATATTCACCTGTTCCAGAGTTATTTTTAATGAGATTTTTTATAAAGTCGTTTTCACTCTTCGTGCCAATTTCAGCTAATTTCCCTGACAGACCTCGGCAGAATTGCTGAAACAAAAACATTCTTGAAGGAAATCCATGAAATAACAAAACCCAGCAACAATACGTTTTCCGTCTCCTATTACCATAAACAAATGCTTTCCTTGGAAAACGTATTTAGATATATTGATACACACGGTACATGCATTAGACAATAATTTATGGATGTTTAGACACCATCTCATCTGCCTACATGTATCTTTCCGTCTGCATTTGATATAACTTTTTCATGATCTATATTTTAGTTGGACGATACATAAGAGCAGAGAATGTGAAACTTCACGCAGATTTACATTTTTTTTTTTAAATTTTACATTCTGCTTTTATATAATTGAATGGAAATAAATCTTTATAAAATTCAAAGTCTTCCTGAACTACTCGTTTTGACATGTCTGTTTTACTTACATCAGCAGTTTTCCATGTTGATTTTCGTTTGTTTAACTTATAACATGATGTGCCATGTTTGCTCCAGCCTCGAGGACAATCTGGGAAATTCAATTAACATAATCATGAACATTGATGTAAAATCCATATATGTAGCATTGCAATTACATTTATTTTCGAAAAATTACAAATCTGTCTTACTGTAAATTTACAAAATAAGAGAAAAGATGTTATTTCGATGTACTTACTTGTAAGTCGGTTTATCTGTGTTTTGAGGTTTTGTATATTCTTTGAAAAATCTTTTTTCACTATTGTAAAGATAGTAAAATCAAAAATTTTCCAATTTCTTGAGGGCATACGTATGAATAGAATAGTGATCTATCAGTCAAGTTTTGAAAGACGGAACGGTACATATAGAAATATATTTCAAAGACCATGCCATCTGTTAGATCGTTTGTTAGATACAGATTTACCTATGGGTTCATCCATTTACCTGAGCAAAATATAGGGCTAACGGGGCAATAGGGGATACTCAATCTTCGCTCCGACCTCTGCTCTGGTTCATGAATTCGTGTTTGCACTACTGTTAATTTTGAATTCGTTACATTCACTCATGTTTTGGTAAATACCAGGCTTATTCTACCCACAAGTACTTTGAAGTTGATATAAAAAAGATGAAAAATTTCCTAATTCATATTATTTATGTAGTCTTTGGTAATCAGGTCTTCTAACAGTATATTTAAATTCTCATGAGCACGGATTGTTCTCCTATGTTTCATGACCTGTTTTTGTATTCATATGAAACGGAATTTGTTCAAAGGTTTCCGAGAAGAAAAAAAATCATATTATGGAATTTAATATATCGACGACGTTTTATCTATTAACAATGCACATTTTCTTTCATGAAAGATGAAGATAGCGAACAGTGATCAATCTCGTTAATCCCATAAGCAATACAAAATACATAGTTGGGCAAACACGAAGCCCCTTTACACACCAGAGGTGTGATCATGTGACTAGCAGGAGTAATCATCTCCTGTCGACCGGTCACACCCGCCGTGATCCCTATATCCTGATCAGGTAAACGGAGTTATTAGTAGTCAAAATCAGTGTGTTAAAAACGGTCTAATAATCGGTATGAAACACATCAGACAGTATATGACCCAATGGTATGTAGTAACGATATGTCGACTCAAAATATCTCAAATGAATTCATTGCACAATCTCTCATGTCGTAACAATAATTTATATTAGAAATGCAAGTTATTACTGTGCTAAACGTTGCCTGACCAAGATGTTACAGATTGTGCTGTCTTCGACTCAGTCTCTATCTTGAGGTGTTTGTCACTACGTCTCTTACAACAAAATTAGTATTTTCTCTATTAAAATTCATAGGTTTCTCCAGATTTATATCCATTTAAACTAAAAAATGTCATTAATATTCTGCAAATAATTGCAGAAAATCGCGTCTACGGCTGTGCTTGAAATAACTAAAAAGAGAGTCGTTGGATCAATGAGATCAATGTTTTATTGAGTAGGAAGCTATTAATAATAGCACGAAGGACATGAACAAAGATACATTTACTTAATGCATAGGGTGGCAGACATACTTTATGGAAAGATTAACATGTATTGCATCAAATTGTGAAGTCTATAAAAACTGTGAAATGTGAGAGGGTATGGCAGTCTCCTGCTCGGACATATGTGTTTCCTCTGGGCACTCCGGTGTCCTGCCACATAAATGACCCCTTGCGCAAACATCCGTGCATTAAAGGATCCCATTGGAAATAAGCTTTCGGGCTTTCATGTGTTATCCTTGGTATTTTTGTATGTATGTATGTATATACCGAATAAACATTTAGTTTTATTCATCTAACTGTTTTTGTAATTGTCAAGTGACATCTAGAGCTTGTATAAGTGTTTGTGATAATCACTTCACTGGTAAGGGGACACTGTGTCAAGATACAAGACACACGTAACATGGTAAACATTAATTCACTAACATAAATCCAGTATGAATTATAAATCTAAACGTTAGTTTGGGTTTTGGTGTCATGAAACGTGCCGACGGATAGCTGTAATATGGTGACGTTGAAGACGGTTACTTAAGTCATGCAAAAGGAATATATTTCCTGATTAAATGTAGGGTTTATGGCTTAAATCTCAACTTTAATCAGTTGTTGAAATTTGTAATCAATGAACGACCCAAAGACATCCATTTAAATTGTTGTTGGATGATACGATCCTACTGTCTATTTCATTCGAAATACTTTATGGGAATGAAGACATTTAGAGTAAACGATTACAGGGGATAGAGAGAAAGAGGGAATGCTGGGTATGTCAAAAGGAGAGAAGAAGAGAGATGGAATGGAGTGAGGGGGAGAGAGCTGGAAGGTAGGGATAGTGGAGATAGGAGAGACAGTAAAACTGGAAGGATTGGCTGACCACTTCCATGGAAGGATATGGTCTGGTACAAATACTACATTTCACAAGTATTCATGTTTCGTCAATATACTAACAATGCATAGACAGCATACACAAATAAAATGGGTGTAGAGATTTAAGTATGGGTACCAGATGTTGTGAGTTTTTTTGATATAGTATTCTGAGAGAAATATTTAAATGCTAACGTACGTCTTTTTTCCAAATCGCTTAATTCATCTTTCAAATACGATTTTATATTGAGCGTGTAATCCTCCGCTATGCATCGCTCATCGTCACGTTTTATACCAAGAGGTTGGGAAAATCCAATCTGTACTTGTAGACAGAAAACGAAAAATACAAAACCCAATATTTCAGTCGACATCTGAAAAATAAATGAAGAATTAGTTGAGTTGCCTGCAAATTAACATGTATAGGAACTATACAGCACGGGGAATACAAATTGTGATAAAATATTTGTATCGAATGTCCTTAAAAAGTTGCCGTTGCTTGTAAATATCTATTAATTATGTTAATTTACGATTCGTCTTCATTTATGCTAATGTCGGAAAGCTTAATTCAATTTCATTACGATTAATTAATAGAAAACTGAGAATATAATATGTTCATGAAAAGAATCAATCAATTACCAAAATGATATTATCTAGATATTTTTGTTACTGGTGTTTTACATAAATATCACAAAATCATACCTGTAGTTCCTAAAATGAGATTTGACGGATAGCGGTATAGATCAGCTTCCAATAATAAATCTACACATTGTCGAGTATCAAACACTTATGGGCTTTATTGTGACAAACCAGGAAAGTAAATCAAAATCTCATTACAACCCGGATGTATATATCATATGCTTGCTAGTCTTCAATATCCGAGTCACCGGGTTTATATCGAAAACGAATGAAGGTTTTTAATTTTACATTTACTAATCTAGTATATTGTATCTTACTTCGTTACTAGCTTGAAAATACGGAGGTATATTTAATTGCTGTGCTGTTCTAAAATTTAGAAATTGATTTCAAAATTAAGGATTACCCCCCCCCCCCCATGCTTAGCTCTGCTCCTTAGACGAATTTGACCCAAGACTTTGGCACTCTGTTTATTTAGTTCTTACAAGTTTATCATTATTTCGGATTTCCATTATTTCAGCATGAGTGTCACTGAAAATACATTATTTGTCGAAATGCGAATCTGGTGCATCAAAATTGGTACTATAGAAGTTTTACATTACAACCCCTGGGTCGAGGTCTCTGCTGGTGGACTGTCAGTCTCCGAGGGTATCTCCAGCCCAGTAGCTAAGTACTTCGTTACTAGCTTGAAAATAAGGATGTATATTTAATTGCTGTGATAAAATTTAGAAATTCATTTCAAAATTAAGGATTATCTCCCTCATGCATAGCTCTGATCCTTAGACTTTGACTCCAGTCTTTGGCACTCTGTTTTTTTCTTTCTAGTTCTTACCAGTTTCTTGTCACTTCGGATTTCCAATATTTCAGTTTGGGCATCTAGTGAATCAAAATTGGTACCGTACAAGTATTACCTTAGGGACTTCACCTCAAATATGAAGCAATTTTAAAGGTGCAAGCAGTAACTCTGGAGCGAGTGTTTATTGGCAAATTTTGTATAAATTATAGCACTGCCGAAACAGTAGGACGTATAACTGCGAAATAAAATCTGTTATATGTACACAATACCACGATGTAAAAGAAGAAGAATTAACATTTTGCAACGTAGACTCATGCTAAGTATATTTCGTAATTTACAGTTTGATTCCTTTCTCTTCTTTACGTTCGCATCCTAAAATGAGAATAACGAATGGCTTGAAATCATTATTGGATTGTATGTAAGGTTGAATGATTGAGGATTTGGTATGCTCAGTTGTTAAAATATAATTATTACCGAAGTCCTTTGATTTCACATAAAAGTCCCGAATATTCATATTGAGAGCCGATAGAACTTTTTCAATAACATCGTTTAAGTTACGTGGATCCTTCTGGCGAGTAATGATATGGTGGCCATCAGTAAGGTGTGTTTGCTTATGTACAAGCAGGAATCCCTCAGTTGGGTGAGGATCATAGTACCGAACTTCAAACCTCCTCAAGGTCTCTTGAAAAGTCCAAATTTATTAAAGGCTCGTACTGTCAAAGAATACATTCTAAATCATATATATTTGTCAAGTGATTGCCTACAGTAGTTTCTCCTGGGTGTTACTACAGTGTAACTACTATGTTTTTACAAAGATAATCATATGAGTTTGGTTGAAAGAAGTTTGAATATATTATTCTCAATGTTATTGGGAGCACAAGCTCAATACTTCGGTATTCTATTTTCTAGAGGATTTTACAAACATACACATATCTGTACAGCTGAGAGAAGTTTTGATACGTGATACCTCAAAGGTAAATACAAACCATTTGTGGACATCCGGATGACTGCTGCTTCAGGTGAATGGGCCGTATCGGGGTGAAATCTTACCGCTGTGGTTCGACATTCTTCCAGAGACCTAAATGTAAAATAATACAAAGGCTTGCAGTCTGCTGAAATACAGAAGTTGCGCAAATTCTATTGCCATTATAACAATCTAGTTTGCCAATACAACCTATAATTGGGCCCAATTCTTTCTGATGTGTTTCATACCGATTGTTAGGCCGTTCTTAGCACACTGATTTTGCTTACGGATAACTCCTTTTTACCTGACCAAGATATAGGGATTATAACCGGTATGACTGATCAACAGGGGATGCTTACTCCTCCTAGACATCTGATCACACCTCTGGTGTTTTCAGGGATCAGTGTTTGCTCAATTATCTATTTTGCATTGCTTATAGGAGTTATGAGATTTATCACCGTTCGTTATTTTCACCTTTCATACTCTGAAGTTGATGAAAGATGAAGATAACGAATAGTGATCAATCCCATAACGCCTATAAGCAGTTCGAAATAGATAGTTGGGCAAACACGGACACCTGGACAAACCAGAGGTGGGATTAGGTGCCTAGGAGGAGTAAGCATCCCCTGTCGATATTATAACTATATTGGAGTTCGTCATTGATAATATGCAAATAAATTTGGAGCTCAAGATTTTGAATACCCTGTTAGAATTAGCAGGCTTGTTCGTCAATTATATAGTATTTCTTTGCATTCTTTAAACTCAGAATTACCTAAAAATGTACATTTTAAACGAAAAAAATATCTTACGTTGGCCCTCAAGTCGGCAATTAGTTACATCGACTTTTTTATTATTGCTTCGGTTCCATACATCACATGGAACTTGAAATAAGACACCACAAAATATTCCACGGTTGCTTGATGGTTGGATATTTTACTGAGTATGAATGCTAATGAACGCAATTTAATGACAAAGTGGATTACTATATTTTCAACGACCCATGCCGATACAACAATATTCCATCATCACATACATATGCTTTTTATGCGTTCCAACCAATTCAATTCCCGGGAGCTTGTTCCGCGTATGATCAATAATCTTCAAGACAACAGAGGCTACTGACTAATTAATTCATGGTTTGAGGAGTTTCAATATTCTTATTTAAGGTAGGCATTTTGGCTAATTCCCTGGCCGTTATAATGAACATTTCTATATACTACATGACATTTGATCGGATGCTGTTTGAAGAGTGTGATTTTAACTGGTTTTGACCACAAATTTGCTTCATTTACCTGATCAAGATTTATTTCTCACGGCAGATGTTGACAGGAAACACTTACTTGTGTTGAGCACCCTAACACTACGATGTGTCCTTGACGCTTGTTTGTCCTGTTTTTGATTTTATTTTTTGATAGTATTGTGAGATGGAATACTGTTTGGTATATTCACTTTTGTCATAAAAACATTTCAGAAACATCTGCTTTGAATCGCAAGGAGGTTTTCATTCAACACAAGGAAATGATTCATTGAGATAAACACAGCCTGATAATGTAGAATCTATGTTCATTTTTAAGTTCTTAAGATGGCTATATCTTTATCCTTTGCATTAGAAAAAAGATCTTACGGAATCCAACGGTGGATGACCTCCACTAGACTTATTGTTTCATCACATAAAACCACCACGTCTCCAAAAGAATTGTCCCTGATGGTGTTATTCACTGTGTCCAAATGTTCATACCACCGTCCAGATAGCTTCAATGTACATATTGGTATAAATTACTTACGTAAGACATAAATTTAATTATTATTTGATATCGGCTAGACTTTTTAACATCATCGACAGTTGCCTTACAACAAAACATGAAAAACGGAAATATTTATATCTAGTGATCCCAAAATTACGTTGTTAAACACCACTTTTATTCCACCCACAAGTACTCTGAATTTGAAATTAAAAACTTGCTTGTAGGAGTTATGAGATTGATCGCTGTGCGTTGTCTTCGGCTTTCATATGTACTATATTACAGTTATTTTTGATGTTTTTCTTTCAAGAGATTTCTTTCTTTTTTGGCATTTGCTCAGCGCTATTTCGAAAAAGGACCTTGTCTTTTAAAATATTTCTACATTAAAATGTGTTTAGTTTGACATATAGCTGTCCTTCCTCGTGATGGTTTCAACTTGATACTGATTGTTTCACGTAATAACATTAGCAAAAGGCTTTAATTATTTCAGTCAGGAAACTTACACGGTTTATATGTTTGCAATATACGATAGGTGATTAACAAATATATCTAAATCGAGGATCTGTTACAAACCGTTTTATGATCCACAGTCTTTGGATCCATATAGTCTTCATTGAAGATTCCGGGATTTGAGGATGACGAAGATTCGGAACATCCAATAAGAAATACGAATAGAAATACTACAGAAGTATACATCTCTAAGACTATTTGCAATATGATGTGAAAAGTTCAACTCTCCTTTTTGACATAATGGATCAGCAGGTTTGATCAATTTCTTATATACATGCATTATCGATCTTACAAAGCATCAATACGCGCATGAAATCATTTCGCTAAGAAATATAGGGCATTGCACACATCAGTATCGCAAGAAATAAAGAAGTGGAGATTGTCCATCAGTGTGTACACGATTAGAAATCATTTCGAGTTGATCATCATTCTAGACTTGTAAAAGGGTAATCAAACGAGTAGTATTCACTGTGCGTTCTCTTCATCTGTCATACAAAACTTGAGTTTATGATACATGTGTTGAAAGGTATACAACTGTACAAGAATGATATACAGCTGTACAAGAAAGGTATAGAACTGTACAAGAAAGGTATAGAACTGTACAAGAAAGGTGTACATACAACTGTACAAGATGCAATTTGTAAAGCTCGGTTGCCTTCTTTAGCTTTCATATGCAAAACTAACAATGCATATATTGAACACAACCCAATATGTACCGAAAGTCATTGATCAATGATTGTACATGAAAAATTCCGTTTGAAATATGCGTTGAATATTGAGATTTTTTTAAAAACAACTAAAAACACAATTATAGAAGATTGGTAACGTATGCTGACGAATGCAAATAGATGTCGTTCAAAACGTTCTTTAGATATTGAAATAGTTCCTACGAGAAACAGTACGATTCTAGTGGAATGGTCATGTATACTGACATAGTTCCTTATGTCTGTATACATCTGCATCTAAACTCATAGTAGATTTAATGTTTAGATTGCTGTTGTAATTTATAGGTTTGTGATAAGTAGTTACAAAAAGTTTTGCTGCAAATTCCTAAAATGTCTTGTCATTTGAGTGTCCATGGTCTCTCTATTTTACTGAAAATGAGATTAGATTGATGGAAATGCAGGCACTCTGATTAAAGTTGGGTTAAATGTTTTTCTCATGTTTAAGTATAAGACTAAGCTTGGTTATGTAAGTGATTTTGCAATGTCATGTTTAACGTAAAACTACGGATGCATATTTAGTCTTCTACACTTTCACAAAATCCTGAATTCTTTTTACATTACGATATCCATGCTGGAAAAGGCACTGAATCTGACATGGATGTATATTTAATTGCTGTTATAAAATTTAGAAATTCATTTCAAAATTAAGGATTATCTCCCTCATGCATAGCTCTTATCCTTGGACAAATTTGGCTCCACTTGTTTGGCACGCTGTGTTTGGCTATATTTAGATCTAAAACTTCATAATGTTTTCGGATTTCAAACATTTCGATTGAGCATCACTGAAGAGACATTATTTGTCGAAATGCGCATCTGGTGCATCAAAATTGGTACCGTATAAGTTTTACATGCACTTAATTACTATGCAAATGCTGATGCATCTATGAAAAATCCGAGAATGATACGAGTTTGTAAACAACACACTCGGTCTTACATTATTAAGTTTTTGTCATCCCAAAGAGGAGATGTAAACATGTGGTGAGGTTAACATATTGTTATCTTTTAACGCATCTCAGCTTTAATGTATTTTGTGTTTATTAAACGTCTGAAAGTTGGCGCAGCAATTTCGTCTCCAGTGATAAAATGATCATTTCGTAAGGATTTATTGAGAGCTGAACACAATAGGTTGTACATATGATGCATATTTATGCGAGGTTTTAAAACTTGAGAATTCATCGTGAATAATTTTATGACTTCATCGTAATTATAAAACGCCTGAAGAAACACATAAAACATATCCCTAGCTATGTCTAAGAATACATGTGTGCTCCATTTAATCATGCAGGGATATTATGTATAAGATTCTTCTATACAAAGTGTGTATTTCTAACACTTTTGTATATATATCCAATGTGATAAGTTGATCTCTTCGAGTTTCACCCATCAATGACATTAGGAACAATTTTTCATTGCCAAAAGTGAACGTTACCATTCTTTTGGTTGCTTTAAGTTGATTTAACTATCGTTTTCTAGAATGTTCATTACCTAACTGATTTGGAACTTCTATTTCATCACTTGAAACATTTATTCATTAAAGCGTTGACGCGATCATAGGATTTGAAAACAAAAATATCTAGAAAATATGACAGGAAAATGCCATGCTATGTGCAAGCAACACTTTTCTGGTCTGAAAATGTAAAGACAACGAACACTAATGAACGTCGGCTTTTTAACACCTTACGAAAATCAAAGAGTAAGGATAAAAATGGAGAAAACCTGTCATTTTTTTCAAACCGATACGGTTGTGTTTGGTTGTTTTGATGTGGTAATCGAGAAATTATTTTACTAACATCGAAATATTACCAGTTGAAGATAAAGACCCACTACCCTGGACCTACAGCATGAGGATCAGTGCTGGTCGTCTACAGTATCAGATAATACTGTGATACAGAACCTCAGTTCTTAAAAGATCGCAACTGAAAGACCCACAGTAGTCCACTTGATATAGTGATATTATCGTAAATATTATGTTTTATGCATTTATATATAACAATGCACCGGTACATTACTTTTGCAGGCTTTGTGACGTAACAATGCATTAGTACATATTTGACGTTAGATTATCTCTTGACGTAATAAATTACTGTATGACGTTATCAGTATATTGTTATTATCGTTAGACGTTTCACTTGTTTTAAGCGAATCATAAGAAAAGATACCCACCGCCACCCCTACAACCATCCTGCTGTATCTTTTTTACACGTTGTCATTTGGCTATAGTTGTGGCCTATTGTTTGTTGTCACTTTATTTTTCATCATAGTTATTATAATTATCACACTATATCGTAACATGTAACTTTGGGAGATTCAAAACCAAGTTTATGTACAATTTGATAAGAAAGTAGGATCTCCCAAATAGTTTGGTACCTTCTTGTCATTAATAAATGACAGTTTTACAACTACAATAATGCCATTTATCATTATTTAGATAAATGCCTTTAATCTATGGGCAGGTGCGACAACTCCTGCAACCTTGTTCCTGAATTCCAAACGTTTTAGCGACCGAGCATAATTATTACGTGTCAAGCCTAGTGACCCGGATCATTCATCACATTATTCGGCCATCTTTAACCGTTGTCCCTTACAAGCGCAATCTACTACCATCAGACAAAATGCCTCCAAAAAAGAGACGTGCGACTACGTCAACCAGAACGACAAAGCAGTCGAAAGTCAGAAAAATGCCTGATTCGTCGTCTCGGCCCAGTACAAGAGCTACGAGACCGGTAAAGAAAAAACAGCCCCCCAGGCCCATTCCTGCAGCTTGTGCAACCACGCCACCGCAGCCCCTTGACGAGAGGGAAGGCTCTGTTATCACCCTACAGCCGGGAGCGAGTGTGGTGGGTGCATCAGGTAACATTATTGATTTTGCTGGGCCCGACCCAGATACTGATGGCTTGTATCATTCCGATACTAATTTCACTGTATCGGGTGAAAGTAGATCTTGTGATTTTAGTACGGGTCTTTCGTTTGGCGAACAGGTCCAGGTCAGTCGGCCTGTATCAGATGCAAACATCTTTGATCCCATAGGTATGCATGTGCCGCAGGCCATTAAGTCAAAAATATGGGCAGGTCAATACATTGACTTGCCTCTATTATTGAAACAAGCACGTGACTTGCGCACCGAGCCCCATGTTACGGGTGAACTTATAATAAGAAATGGGCAAATTACCATAGAGAAACAACAACTCAAGACAATTAATAGCATCCATACATGGACAACGGCGTTTATGATTTATATGTCCATATTTCTGGAAAAGTCTCCACACAAAGGCCAGGAACTACTCAAATATATGCACAATATTCGCCTGGCAGCAAATAGATCGGGGCATTCCGGGTGGGCCAAGTATGACGAACAGTTCCGACTCAAAAAAGAGCGGCACCCCACCCTACCATGGGGAGTTGTAGACTCCGAATTATGGGTTATGCACATTTCCTCCCCACAGTCTGATCAGTCGAACCAAATATTTGACAGTGGGAATAAGGCCCCTTTTCGTAACAACTTCAGTCGAAAACCACAAGCCACCCAGGGTACTAACTCCCAGGGAGGGGGATATGGTTCCAAAGCCACTACAGCAGCCAACAATACAACTAAGGCCGCAGGCGTCTGTTTTGCGTTCAACAGGGGCTCCTGTTCCTTTAACCCCTGTAGGTTTCGACACCGGTGCTCAGCCTGTAGGGGACCCCACCCTCAAGCAAACTGTCCCCAGTAATAATCTCTATAGCTTGGCATGTACACCTATTAAATACTCCGAATTATGTAACGCACTTTTGTCATATTCCCATTTATCGGATCAAATTCAACTTAGGCACGGCTTTAAGTATGGCTTTCTCTTGCACTATGCAGGTCCTAGACTACACCGAGAAGCCAAGAACTTAAAATCTGCACGCTTAGCACCCCAGTTAGTAGAGCAGAAGTTAAATAAAGAAGTTAAACTGGGCAGAATGGCTGGTCCCTATGACGCCATTCCTTTTCCTACACTCAGGGTTTCTCCGGTCGGCCTCGTCCCCAAAAGAGATGGTGATCAACGCTTAATTCACCATCTGTCATACCCTGAGTTTGAGTCGGTCAATGATTATATCGATCCACACATTTGTACGGTCAAATATAGTAACGTAGATGAAGCTGTTCTTATGATTCAAAAACTAGGCCAAGGGGCATTGTTAGCAAAATCCGACCTCAAGAGTGCCTTCCGTTTACTACCCATATACCCAGGCGACTTCGATTTACTTGGCATTAAATCTAATGGCAAATATTATTACGATAAGTGCTTACCCTTTGGTTCCAAGCTTTCGTGTGCACTTTTCAACAAATTTAGCTCTTTCTTGCATTGGCTTATAACTAAGGAATCCGGTAACCATCACATTATCCACTATCTGGATGATTTTTTATTTGGAGGTAAAAAAAAACAAGAGGGTACATGCGGATACACATTGGAAATATTTCACCAACAGTGCGAACATTTAGGGGTTCCTATATCCCAGGATAAGACTGTGGAGCCAACTACTTGCTTAGTGTTCTTAGGCATTGAATTTGATACCATTTCCATGCATATGCGATTACCACAGGATAAACTCGTTGAGTTACGTCAAAAAATTCAATTCTGCATTGATACTAAGAAAATCACACTCCGGGAACTCCAATCATTAATCGGGTCGCTAAACTTCGCCTGTCAAGTAGTGGCCTCAGGTCGAACCTTCATCCGCAGACTAGTAGACGCCACTGTAGGTATTAGGAAACCTATTTTTAAAATTAGAGTTTCTTCCGCTATGAAGTTGGATTTAGAAACTTGGTTGCTATTCCTTCAGAACTACAACGGTATTACATTATTTCCCCATAGGCTATGGTGGGCTAACGAAACCATTAATTTCTATACAGACAGTGCGGGTGGTGAGTTTGGCGGTTTTGGTATATTTTTCGAAGGTAGATGGGCCTTTGGCAGATGGCCAAAACAGTGGGATACGCTAGGTAGGTTTCAGGACTTAACTTTCTTGGAGATGTTTCCTGTCGTCGCGGCCGTAACAGTTTGGGGGCCACTACTGGCCAACAAACGGATATTATTTCATATCGACAATCAAGCAGTAGTTCACATTATAAACAAACAAACGTCCAAATCCCAAGATGTCATGGCTCTGGTAAGGCGATTCGTTCTTAAAACTATGACTTTCAATATCAACTTTAGAGCTGAATACATACATACTAAATCAAATGCTATAGCGGATTCAATTTCTCGTTGCCAGTGGTCACGTTTTCGGACTTTAGCGCCGCAGGCAGATCCGATGCCTACCCCGCTTCCCCCAGAAATTTGGCAAGTTTAAGCCAGGAGGCCAACAGATTACTCCAGGCATCGGTAGCTCCCAAAACCAGGCAGACCTATAATACAGCTTACGAAATCTTCAATCAGTTCAGGTATCACCTTCAACTACCAGTAATTTGGCCAGCCCCTTTAGAACATATTGTGCAATTCTTGGCATACTTGTCTCTCAAAGGCCGATCCCCATCTAGTTTGAGAACTTACATATCAGGCTTATCACACATTTTTAAAATTCAGGGCATGGCGGACAATACTAAATCTTTTATGGTCGCTAAGATTTTGGAAGGAGCAAACCGACTGGCAGGGAAGCGGGATATTCGAGCTCCAATCACGTACAAAATTCTCCTTAAGATCATCACGGCACTAGTCAACGTCTTTTCATCTAGTTATGAAACGCTCCTATTTCAGGCGACCTTTAGTCTAGCATTTTTTGGATTCATGCGAGTAGGTGAATTAACCATGCAATCGCTTAAGAGTGCTAGCCCAAGTCCTTTGCAGCGTAGGGATATCGAATTAGTCACATTAAATGGCCAGCCCAAAGTTAAACTCACAATCCGGCAATCCAAAACCGACCAGCTAGGCAAATCATGTACTTTATTTCTCTCAAAGACAGGTGATGTGGCTTCCCGGTGGCGGCTATTAGCAAATACTTAGCAATAAGGAATCCCGCATTACCACTAAATAGTCCATTCCTAATACATTTTGACGGTAATCCCCTCACGCGTTATCAGTTTGCTGCATTGGTGGCTAAAGCGCAGAGTTTTTGTGAAATTAGCACTGCATGTTTCAAATCACATTCTTTTCGGATTGGGGCTGCCACTGAGGCTGCCATGAGGGGCATTTCAGATCAGACAATCAAACATTGGGGTAGGTGGAAATGCAGTGCTTATGCCACTTACATGAGATTTCCCGAACATTAACTGCTGATTTTTCACTGGTTCACTCACAGTACTAACGTACCTCAAGTTTTCTAGGTGTAAAGAAAACCATATGGGTGATTGGCTCTTCCATTGTGTACTGGGCTGCACGCAGTGCCTTTAAACATCCTGGAGGAAAACACTTCAACCTGCAACTCAACAACCTGTCCATAGAATGGTTCGGCACCAGGGGAATGAAATGGCAAGACTTCGACCCCTTGTTCGAAAGTAAACTAAAAACCAACCCCCCTCCTGATTACTTAGTTGTTCACCTCGGTTCCAATGACCTTGGGTTGGCCACTTCATTGGAGCTATTCCACTCCATCAAATGCTCATTCTTGCGATGCAAACTTTTAGCCCCCAACTTGTCTATTATATGGTCAGATATGTTACCACGTCTTTATTGGCACAATGCCAGTGACGCATCTAAAGTGGAGGCAGCTCGGAAGAATATCAATCGTAAGGTTAAACAGTTTATCAAACAAGAGGGAGGGTTTGTGATTCGTTACCCTTCCATTACATTTGCCGACAAGCAGCTGTTCAGGTTCGACGGAACTCATTTCAATGATTTGGGTAACTCTGCATTCCTCAATACCTTACAAGGGGGACTGGAAACCTTCCTGTTGTCCAAACACCACATTAAAGTTTACCCTGATGATCTCGAAATCCCAAAGTAAGTTAAACACCCCCCCCCCCATCCTCTTGTGAGCCCGTCACTCTCTTAGGCAGCTTAATTTTTTATACTTCTTCTAGATATCCTAATTTCACAAAACGCTCTGTGGCAGGTGTGCTCGTATAGACAAGCACATTTGGCGGAATTCGGGGATTACCACAAATGAAAATTTCTCTCATGTCTGGCTCAAAACTCTGGAGAATCTATTCTCAGCACTGAGGAGGATTTGGGGCCACCTCAGTGGTACCTGTGGGGGCGGCTTGACCCTTGCTATACCAAGGGCAAGTCTTAGGGGTTTACCCCTGGGGGTCTTAACAATGACCAAGGTGTGTACCAGGGGAGACAGGATAGAGTTAGGGCCTGAGTCAGAACTGAAATTATCATCGTACGTGGCATTCACTCTTGTAAGGTGGTACCAAGAGGGCTGTTCCCACCACAGTTACCTCTGGGGGCGCTTTGCGTCAGTGTTAAAGGGAGGTAATCCCTGGGTGCTTAGTGATTCCCCGGGTTGACCGCAGGGATAGTATTTTCATGTTAAATGGATTGTGCCAACACCTGCCACTAAATTGTATATTGTCTTATAAATCTGCTAAAATGTTGACTGCATTATGTATAATTAATCTGGGTTTAATTCAATTTTGTTAATCTTGTCTGCATCTTGGATTAATTACTTATTTGTTGAGATGAAAAATAACTAGCTGCGGAAAACATGTTTTAACTTCTAGATTTATCATATAGAAGCCATAAACAAAATGACCTCAAAGTAATTGTTACAAAAGTTGTTATTGTAGTAAGTTATACTATGATATAGTCTTAACAACATGTATGAAATATACAGTAAATTGTTTGCGAATAAAGAGTATCTTACATAGTCAAATAAAACAATATATTATCGATACGATTCGTACTCTATATGCATTAAATATGATCGTAAAGACAAATGGAAGTAAATAAAAATAATTAAACAACGTAAAAGATCAGGGGAAAAGTAACGTTCGATAGATACTACATAGTAAATAGGCTAGGGTCTCTCAATGTTAAAACATTGAAGTACAATTTAATGCTGATTATTTTATCCTCGTATCAAAATAATCTATATTAATTTACGATATAGCATTTGTATTTTTTTGTCATACCGGCCGTCATCAATTCATGATATTAAGCGGAATAAGCTAAGGTACAACTTAAGTTTAGCACAGCCAATCCCTTAATGAGTTGTCTTACCTCATTTGCCCTACGCTTCCTTTTCAGGCATCATCGACAAACATCAGCAGCCAAACACCCACCCACCCACCCTCTTACCATTTTAATGCTTTACATACTATTTTGCACGTGTATTGCAGTAATCTGCGCCTAACATTTTTATCTTTACAGATTCATCACCTCCGGTATTTCAGCAATATACACAAACCAGGGAAGAAAATGCCCTTGGCATTCCTTTACCGCCTTCTTCGTCGCATTGTCGGTGTGCTGTGGACCAGGGGAGATAAAAAGGAATATTTGGATCTCACCTGGCCTGTTGTTCCTCCCTAATTTGTCTGTTACGACGGAGGGCTGTCAGTGTGCGAATCTGGTCGCCATTCTAAGTAAGTGAATTTGTCTACGGTACAAAGTAAAATATGGATTGGAGAATCACTAGCACGGCTTGGTTTCTCTCTCCACCTCATTTAAACGGAGGGGAGGCTGTGTTTGGAGTGCCTTGTGTGGTACGAGGAAGTACCGGCAATATTACCCAGCAGCAATCCCCCGGAGGAACAGGGACATCAAGTAGGTCCAAAACCATTCCAAGTCCATTATATCATACAAGCATTTGGACTTTCAGCGCCTGTGTGTACCAAGGGGCCATCGGTTTGTCCGTTCTACATTGTTATGTCGGTATCCGGTTATCTCCCCTGGTTCGGATTTCCAATGCGGCCATACCATCCACTCTCCCAATTAGACACTCGGACTGCTGTGTGTGCTTGTTATGACATTGTGTGAAATGTGACGCTTCAGCTGACTTGTTACAACTGTATTATGCAAATATGGGAATTCTTTGCTAATGTTATCTATAGTTAAAACCTCAATACAATTCTGTCCACCATATACATCTTGTGTTTCTTGGGGCAGTTTCGGGAAACTAGTGGTCATTTGTTCCTATTATACATACGAGGAGCAAGCCAGTTTCTGTTAAATTAATGTACATGTATTTTTTTTTTTTTGGATAAAATCCCTTGTCAACATGCATATACGATAATCTCAAAATCAAACATTACTTGATCTCAGATTGATCAACAGAACTATAGGTTATTTAATTAGCTCCATAGACCTAAAGAGGAATAACATCAGGATTGACTATTTCAATGAGTATGCTGGATGTACCTTCGGCACTTATAAAAACTATGATGCACCGTATATGGTATCTCTATGCATAATATAAAATAGTTCGATTTAATTGAGTTACTAAATGTATGGTTCTGCATATTAATTTCGAAATTCGAATCTCGTATTTTGAATGTCAAATTTACCTTCTGGGCTATCGTAGACTCTATATATTGTCAGTCTAAAACTTGTTTACGAAGCCTTGTGTGATATCAAACTAATCGTATGACAACATTGTGCATATTGAGATATTTTAATACCCACATTGTAATATTTCAATCAGTAATTTACGGACACCTAAAATACTTCCTGTTTATCTTTCCGTTCCTATAGGATGACACTATGTCAACTTACATACCCGTATTTTAGAGGGATAGTTGATGATATCTTTGTAGTATAGATTTAACGTAAATAAAATTGTATTACTTATAAGTACTTCGTTACTAGCTTGAAAATACGGATGTATATTTAATTGTTGGTATAACATTTAGAAATTCATTTAAAAATTAAGGATTATCTCCCTCACGGATAGCTCTTATCCTTAAACGAATTTGACTCCACTTTTTTAACACACTGTTTTGCCCTATAATAGCTCTAAAACTTCATTGTTATTTCGGATTTCAAACATTTCGGTTGAGCATCACTGAAGAGACATTATTTGTCGAAATGCGCATCTGGTGCATCAAAATTGGTACCGTATAATAAGTTTTACATTATATCAGCAGTTGTTTATGTTAATTTCCGTGTGTTTAACTCATTACAAGATATGTGATGTTTGTTCCAGCCCTGAGGACAATCTGTGAAATTCAATATAGAAACACAACCGTGTTCATGAAAATTTGATGTAGTATAGATTATAATGTTTTGAAATTAACCGAATTAATTTTCGTACAGTATATGTCTCGAGATTTTGGATCATCTGTGAAAAACTGTTCATGCATTAATGTAATGATACAGAATTAAATTATTTGCCATTTCGCAGAAACATGCACAGAAATGGAACAGTGATTTATCAAGCAAGGTTTGCAAGAGCAATGGTACATATTGCAAAATATTAAATATATATATGCGAGTGAATGCATGTCCATTTATTTTCGTTCCATTTTATGATACCAATAGGATTAACACTTTCTTATAAAAGACTGCAATCAAATGAAATTTAGATTCTTTACATATGATATGAATGTCCATTGAATAATTTATATAAAATTACGCAATCAGTTCCATGTGTACAAGAACATACGTGCAGTATATCATTAAAAATCTAAAGTGAAATAATTGTTTATAACAATTTCATTATTCGATGAAAAGCATTGCAAATTAGGTGGTATAGATCTATCTAGGATTCTTTACCGGTCTGCCTGGTCAAAATCATTCATTAACAACTACAAGTAGGTGCATTAAATTTTGATTAGATAATAAATGATCTACTTAAACGTGAATAACTGAATTCTTTTAATCATGAAATGGACTGAACTTGAAATTATACATCTAAGTACATATTGAGACGCTTAGTTTATTGGTATGGTCAAAACACGTTATATCAATGCACATATACGCCCCTCAATTTTGATTGGATAATGATTAAACGTCTACTAGTTTGAAAACTATACTGTAAATATCTATTGAGGTGCTTAACAGATTGCCATGAATAAAATGAGTGACCAGCAAGTGCATGCATGTTCAGCTGTTTTTTGTTTTGCTTTAACTTATCTCTTGCTCTCTCTCTCGCTCTTTCTCCATCTGACATATATGAAATAAGTGAAAGGTAAAATGTTTATTAAAGGGTAAATTGATCAATTGAATAGAACTTAATCAAACAAAATAGCACCACCTCGGAGATTATTCGCAAGGGTCCCCGTGAAAATTATAACTGGTATTACCTGTTATAAAGCTTAATCTCTATGTCCAGTGATGAAAAGTGAAGATAACGAACAGTGATCTGCTACTGTCCTACAGGTTCGGAATATAGAATGTTCTATCGTTAATGTGTTATGTCTTACGGACTTGGTTTATAGAATGTTCTATCGTGAAAATGATAATGGATTGCGGACTCGATTTAAATACAAAATGCGTCCCATCTACCATCATTGTATCAAAATAAAATTGGACTCAGTGCATTCGATATATCCCTATGAATTAGACATAACAGACACTTCAAAGTCGTCCACTTCTGCTTCATACTTAGAAAGTAATCTAAATATTAACGGCAAACTAACGACTTAACTTTATGACGAAGGGGATGATTTCAACATCTCATTCGCCAACTTCCCAGAATTATGTTGCAATACCCAATGACCACCTGCATATGGTGTTTATATCACTCTACTGATTCGATACGCAAAAGCTTATTCTGCCTATGGTCAGTGTTTTTTTTTAAATCGAGGCAGGTTACTGACAAACAAGTTGATGGTGCAGGGGTTTCAACAATCTCATTTAAAGTCTACATCTCGCAATTATATTGTTGTTATAACGATTTAGTTTGCCAATACACTCTATCGTTGGATCAGATGCTGTCTGACTTGTTTCATACTGATTGTTAGGAGTTCTTGGCTCACTTATTTTGACTACGGAGAACTCGGTCTACCTGCTCAAGATGTAGGACTCATAGCGGGTGTGACCGGTCGACAGGTGATGCTTACCCCTTCTAGCCACCTGATCCCACTTCTGGTTTATCCAGGGGTCCGTGTTTGCCCAACTCTATTTTGTATTACTTCTAGGAGTTATGGGAATATTCATTGTTTGTTATCTTCACCTTTCACTAAAACTACATGTTCCCCTTCTGGGAAGGAGAGACATAACTATACTGGAAACTTTTGAAAGAAGCATTTCATATAAAAATATCAACTGGAACTCCACCTATTCAAAGCGGATCGTTATCTTCACCTTTCATATCCGAGGACAATGATAAAAAATTATTTTTAGCGATTTAGAAAAAAAATAATTTATTTAACAAATATTTCTGTTCTATTTCAAATATGAATGTTACAGGTGTGAAATTACCTGATAAGTACTTGTGCAATGATACTATTGGTCATATTATTATTAATGAACAAGATATCTTAGACGTTCTCTGTAATGTTTCAATAAATAAAGCAACGAGTACTGCTTCTATTAGCCAAAGAAATGCTGAAACATACAGTAAAATCTTTATCTAAAACACTTTGTATATCATTCAATAGATTTCTTTACAAAACATATCAGACAGGATTTGACCCAATGAAAAATTGCATCGGCAAACTAGATCGTTATAACGACTAGAGAATTTGTGAAAAGCAGACTGTTGAAACCATGGCATATAATTAGCAATTCCTGCAAAAATTTTAAAGCATATTTTCTTGTTTGGGTCATTGAATACTGTAGCTATTGCAAATATCCTCCATTCTCTCATAATCCAAAATTTCTCGATTTTCAGGTAATGTACTTTTATCATATTAATTTAAAGATTTAATCTATGTTTAAAGCAGACCTGGATTTATATTTCCTGGTTGATATAGAACAAAATGATTTTAATTTGCTGATACAGGGATTTTTCCTTTCAGTATTTTAAGGAAAACAATTTGATAATATAGCAGGTGATAGAGTATTTACCACATTCTCTATCATACACAAACACGACATGATCATGTACCCCTGTACAACACTACAAATCTTTTTCGCAGACAGATGCCATTAGATTTGAGCATGGATAGTCATTCCAGCGTCCATATTTTGTTCCCAATATTTCCAAACAGTATTCGTTTCTATTGTCATTATTGGGTTCACCCTGGTCCCAGTTTTGAAATGTCAGTGGTATCTGCGAGAAACTCCACGTCCATGTGCCTTCTTTTTCCGTATCTACACCGCCTAACCAAGCTCGATCTGAAAATGTGTTTTTTTTTTCTTTTAAAAACTGCATAAAACTTAGAACCGAATATTGCGTGTTAAAAGTAATTCATAATTTGACACATTAGACGCGACTCACTATTCACCTGTGTCGTATTTGATAATATTGTAAATAAAGTCGTTTTCACTCTTCGTGCCAATTTCAGCTAGTCTTGCAGACAGGATTCTGCAGAATTGCTAAAACAAGAAATATTCGTGTAGCAATAACTTACGTCAAATGAATATGATAAAGATCCGATATTGCCATGCAGAAATTCTTTACCAGATCATAAGAATTTGCCTTGTATATAAATAGCAAAAGTCATCTACATAAGCATGAATGTAGCAAAGTTGGATTTAGTTGCGTTGCTAAAGGAAAGGTGAAGATAATGAACAGTGATCAATCTCATACCTCCTACAAGCAAATAGATAGTTGGGCAAACACGGACCCCTGGACACACCAGAGGTGTGATCAGGTGCCCACTAGGAGTAAGCATCTTGTGGTGTTAAGGTCTTATAACGCACACTGTGCAATACTTTAATTAGTAATTTACGGACATCTACACATAATTTGTTCGCAATATCGTTCCGTTCGCATAGGATGTCACTATGTCTGATTGTACATTTTAGAGGGACAGTTGATAATATCGTTGGAGTATGCATTTTAATGTCTATAATCTCTACTATAATATCCCTGTATGACTTACATCAGCATCTGTCCATGTTAATTTCCGTTTGTTTAACATATAACATGATTTGCCATGCTTGTTCCAGGCCTGAGGACAACCTGAAAATATAATTCATAGGGACACAATCATGTTCATGAACGCTGATATAGAATAGATATTTGACAGAATCAAATTTCCTACAGAAAACCCTATAAAAATATGAGAAAAAAATGTTGCTTCGGTGTACGTACTTGTAAGTCGTTTTATCTGTGTATCGAGGTTTTGGATTTTCTGTGAGACTTCTTCATTCACTAATATAGAGAAACGAAATAAAATCATTTACCATTCCTCAGAAACATACATACAAATGTAGTATTGATATATCAAACAAGGTTTGCGAGATACATGGCACATGCTGAAAAAGATCTAATAGATTAATGAAATATAGTATTATTTCATGTTAGAATATCCATATCCAGAATCACTTCAACATTATCTGATATATTGCGGTTCAGAAAAGAAAATTCGGAAGGCATTGTGAATTAGATACTAAAGGAAGTCGTTATGTATCTCTAACGATTTAAACATAAAATTGCATTTTTTAAATTCTAGAATATACATGTAGTATCATCCTTTTATTAAAGAAATAATGCTGACATAAAAAGGACAGCGTATCCCAAATATTTTATGACAATATGTGTGTTCATTGATAATTAAGAATTTAAGTGTTTCATGATATCTAATTTCTTATCTCTATATTTTTGTTTTGATCAGTACTCTTATAGAGCTTCCGTACTTATGTAGCGAATAAAGATCAGACAACACAAGATATAATTCATTAGAGTTTATCGAATAAATGATTGCTAACGAAGGAATGAAAATATGATTTAAGTTAAAGGTAATTTAGCGCGTCGAGTCAAATCATTTGAAGACATAAAGAATGGAGTTCAGTGGGACTGCCGACCAGCGATGGAGAGACCGTTGGCCTGCTTGAAATATAGACAGAAATTCAAAGGAACTGAAAGAATTGACAGAGGAGTGTTGGATCAAGTTGATATCATGCTATTGGTTAGTTTTTGAAAGGAACAGCTACATGTTCATCGTCAGGATCCGTGGCTTTAGCATTTACACTGGCATATTTAGACCAAGTGCAGATACGTTGCTTTCTTTAATCCCCAGGGTGGATAAGAGAAGATACACACGAACTGACTGAGAGTTTTTCTTCACTTGTGAGATTTCCATTGTACGCAGTAGGGTCAAAAAGTCCGGAGTGATGACAGCATATTCCAATTAAAACAAAATTCTTCCAAGCATCGCATAGTTTACTAAACATCGTTTGTCAATATATAAAAATGTCTTGTCACGTGGCGGAAATTCCTCGCTTAACTATTACGTCATCATACAAGTGACGCAGAGCTATTTTATTCGCCATACTTTCAATTGTTTTCCATCTCGGCACAGGGGACATGTGTACTCATATTTACAGTTTGGGCTTGATATACCGACATTGACATGATATATCTAAAATAAATGATTCGGACCCGTACATTTTCCTATCATATCTAGCAAGTTCCATAATCCTGATCTAAATGTTGGGCATTTCCCACATTCACTGCTAAATCTCTAAACGAGATACAAAATATCACCTTCCGTATCAAAATCCTAAATCTACCGCTAGTTACCTTTTGAAATATGCCTTCATCGAAATGAAATAGTATCATCTTTCACCTGTGCCAAATCCATATGTACACGCGGTTGGATTTTAGCTCTTCTGAGCTGAAGGCTCAAAGAGCTAATCATATGGCCATATGTCTGGCGTGTGGTGTGCGTCAACTTTTTGAGAAAAGGGCTATATATCAAGAACCCCTTGGCCAATTTTTGTCAAATTTGTCACAGGGTATCCTTGTCCCAATTGCTTTCATTTGTACTAAAACTAGGGTTGTGACCCTTTAACAAGAGGAGATCATTAGGAAAATGCAAACAAAAGTAGTGGTTGCTAAAAAATCTTCTCAAGAACCACTGGGCAAATTATCACCAAACTTATGCATAAGGATGAGGATAGGTTGTAGATAAAAAAAAATGTTCAAGGCATCATCCTGGGGCAAAGGGTGTGGTCTGAAGGTCACTTCAAAGTTGACCTTCAATTTTGTTTTGTTAACACTGTGATATTTTCCTTAATAAAAGGACTAGGACCATCAAATTTTGTCAGTTGATGCATCTTAAGACCTAATATCATGTTTTCTCACATAATCACCAGTGTGAGATTGATTTTACCCATGTGAGACAGCCATGTGAGATTTTTCTGTCTCACACTGCTGCGACGTCATTTGATTGTGACGTCATATATTTTCTATGATTTACGTTACACGGTGAAGATTTACGTTACATGGTGAAGTAAAAATATTTTGCATTGTTATCTTTGAATATTAATTTATATAGCTTTCTGGCGGACAACCTTGGTTTTTTTTTTTAGTTTACACTTACAGTGTAAACCATTTTCGGGTATGCTCTTTCTGTCTATCTAATTAGTTTTTGCATCGAAGTTCAAATGAGGATTTTGATAATTTAGAATTTTCTCAAAGCTAAATTTATACACTAAACTGTAGGTAAAATGTGAGAAAAATAATCCTTCATTATTTACTCGTGTGAGATAGGGAAATTCTATCTCTGGAACAAGATTCGGGGTCTAGGACTCGGCAAAGCCTCGTCCTAGACTGCGAATCTTGTCCCCTCGGTGGAATTTCCCTATCCCACACTCGTACTAATGAAGGATTCTATTAGTCTCAAAAGTAGGTTATGGTGACCTACTTTTTGAATTTCGCAGGTAATTATTATTAAATGGATTTTACTGCATATCTTGGGCACTGTTCAGCCTATGATCATCAAATTATGTCAGTTGATGGATCATGGGCTCTTAAACTGCGTCATGTAAAAAGTATGTCACCATGACCTACTTTCTGAATTTTATGACTAATCATTCATAATACATTTTAGGTTGTTATTTCAGACTCTAAGAGGTTTAGAATCATTAAACCTTGTAAGTTAATGCGTCCAGAGGCCTCGAAACATATTGATAAAAAGTAGGTTACAGTGACCTTTTTTGAATTTTGCAGACATTCAAATTTCACATTTTCAATTTTAGATGCATATTTTAGACACTATGAAAGCCAGAATCATCAAACTTTGTCAGTTGATGCATCTTGCGTCTTCATAGCTTGTTGACCAAAAAGTAGGTCACCGTCACCTACTTTTGGAATTTGACGGCTATATTTTAATATTTCAGACACTATTTGACTTACAATTATCAAACTTTATCAGTTAATGTATGTTGAGTCTTCAGAGTGTGTTGGTTAAAAAGTAGGTCACCTTGACCTACCTTTGGATTTTGACGGCTATATTTGAATATTTCAGATACTATTTGACTTACAATCATCAAACTTTGTCAGTTGATGGGTACTGAGTCTTCAGAGTGTGTCGACCAAAAGTAGGTGACTGTGACATACTTTTGGAATTTGACGTTTATATCTGAATATTTCAGATACTATTTGACTTCAATTATCAAACTTTGTCAGTTGATGCATCTTGAGTCTTTAGAGTGTGTCGACCAAAAAGTAGCTTTGTTAGTCGATGCATCTTGAGTGTTTGGAGTGTCTCGACCAAAAAGTAGGTCACTGTGGTCTTCTTTTGGAATTTGACGGTTATATTTAAATATTATTTGACTTGTCAGTTGATGTATCTTGAGTCTTCAGTGTGTCGACCAAAAGTAGGTCACCGTGACCTACTTTTGGACAGTTACATTTAAATTGTCAGTTACTATTTGACTTAACATCATCAAACTTTGTTAATTGATGAATCTTGGTTAGTGAGAATTTTTGCCTGTTCCACCATGTATCAGAAGATCGATTCTAGGCCCATGGGCCTCTTGTCTTTATTCGAAATGGTTATGCACATCGGGAAAATTTGAAGGTCAGAATGTAATATCATGCATTTATTGTAGGATAGTGAGGGAAATGTGAAAATGTATTCACCCATGAAAAATCATATTCCCCGAGGGCAACGTCATTTTCTCTCGAATATTCATACAATATAAAGTTGCTTATTATACCAAAACAATTTACGACTACAAAAATGCATATGAGTAAGCTCATCTGTACATTCTATGTATCTGAGGCCATCCTACTGACAACAACACACCGTCAACATTTATTGCATGATAGTGGGGAAGATATGAAAATGTGTTCACTCAAGAAAAAAAATATATTTCCCGAGGGCACGACCCGAGGGGAATATGATTTTTCAAGGGGAATAAAGTTTCATATCTCCCAAACATTCATACAATAAATTGTTTATCATACCGAAACAAACCAAGACAACAAAAATGCATTTGAAATAGGTACAAACAACTGAATATAGTAATATTATTGTTGCGTTTTGCGTGTCGGGGGATGCTGTACCCCTGCGTAACTGTGGGTTTCCCAAGTCTGTACATTGAACAAAAGGATAAGTCAGGAATGATTATAAAAAGTTTATTACTAAAGGTTGAATTTGATGGATCATAAAAAACTTCTCCCAATAACTATGGGAGAAACTACTAATCTAATAAACACATGTGACCAAGTTACTTTTCAAGCTCCCAACAACTATGGGATAAAGTTTAACCCTTCAAAGCAGATAACTCTAATATTAAGAATATAGATTAAATTCATGTTATACCAAACAAACATCAACGATTCCCAATAACATTTACTCATCTATTCATCTGTTTCCAAGACATGCTGGCGATAGATGAACCTGTCCAGTTCTGTTCTAGCAGACAGCTGATCAACGTATTTATTGACGTCGGGCTCGATTGTTGACGTCAGGTACAACATGTAAACACCCGCCATTTTCAGTTAAAGCATAATATATTCATACTGAAAGTGGACACGTTGTATATGGCGCAATTATGGCCGTTTGTCGTTGCTTGGAAAATGGAGATCGGCGATTGCTTATATTACGGGTTTCGTGATGGAGTTGCTAAAATGCGGATATGCCGATAACATCAATCATATATAATACAAACAAATTATCGGCGAGGAATTTCGGGATGACAAGTTCCACAACCTCACCGTACTACAACACTCGGTAAATATAAATCATTTCGTATTAAAATACAATTCGTTTATAAAACTACAATAAATTTCATTCCATTTATAATCTATACCCAATACGGAACTTTCGGGATGTGCCGGAACGACCGATTTTATTTGACGTTTACACAACACGGTCACGTGATAATAACCAATTGTAGGACAAAGTTGACATCGATACAAATGGTGTTTAGCTAGCACACGGTCCGTAAAGAGTTATGAGCAATCCCACGATGACAATCCGAGTCACTATTGGTGCCTAGTACCTGGGTGTAAATTAGATGGAGGGGAAAAGGTGCATTTAGACGCGTATCATTGGATGCAAGGCGTGAGGTTTTACCGATATCCTCAAGATATTCCCTAGATTTATTTCTCTCGCCAACTCGCATATTTTAATCAAATGCATTTTCCTATAAAATGGTTGTAGTAATTCCTTTCTTTTAAATATAGCATTTAAATGCAGGAATTTGATAGCAATTGAAGAATTCCATGTTTGTTTACTTTGTTGTTATTGTAATCCGGAAGTGACATGTCCTACAATTGACGTTCAACGCGCGATAAAAGTCGAGTGGATCCGTATCTCGAAAGTCCCGCATTGGGATCGCCTCATATGTTGTATATGTATTCTTTTAGGGAATGATGGCCATTATATTGACACTGGGGTACCGTTTTCGTAACATTATAATCATTTTTTGTATTTCCATTCTCCTTGAATGCTGGTTTACTCGCTTGTTTTTGTATCAACCAAAACCAAGCGATTTAACTATGTATCAAAGACCCACGTATTTTTTGTCTTGCGAACTATGAAAGTAGTTATTGCGACGTCACAATACACTTCGTCTACTTTGACGTTAAATTTATGGAAAATGCACGAGGCTACCCAAGGGGTGAAATACGATGGGGAGATATTATTTTTAAGAGGAAGATAAGCAGTTTTATCTCGTTCGTGCGGTGTATATTGCGAATGAGATGCTGTATTAGTTTTATCATATGTCCGTTTGATAAAACACTTAATTCCTGTCCGAGCTACTTTTGACATTGTCCCGGCTTGAATTACCTATTTTCTGTGTTTATCCAAATATCGTTGCGCAAACTTGTTATTCTGTGTTGATTTAGGATTTCTTTTATAGCAAAATTAGAATGATATTTTCTCCATTGACATACGTAGTATAGCCCCCCTCGCTGGCTGGTTCAACTGAGTGCAATTTTGAGTGCGGGTCGATGGCCGGTTCAGCGGAGTGTAGTTTTGAGAGGTATTGACATGAGTGTAAGGGTCAGCGTGCGGTCAAGCCTTGTAGGTGGCCAGCAGGCCAGCTGGCGCGGTCAAGCTGAGCAGGGGCGCGGTTAAGCTGGCGAGATAGCGTGTGGACGTTTTGATAATCCTTTTCTATTCTTTTTGTTAAATTTTAAATAAAGAATTGAATTAAAGAAGAACAATGGTTCAAAGTTTACACATTTATTAAATGTACTATTTGCACACAATTTACTGACCGCGTCTAACAGCTGACAGAAAGTAGATAGGGGTTAGGTTTCGTTTTCATTTCTCGGAAACGCGGCTATTTCGTAAACAATGAACTCAACTAATTGGTAGTTTTATAAAATACAATTTACTCACAGTTAAAGTCTATCAAGAGGCGGGGTTAAGCAGGTGGAAGTTGCAGGTGTCAGGTGCCTGGGCGGGTCAAGCTGGACAGGTGGAAAAAGTGTGCTCGTGTTAGGCATTTGGAGGACCATTCACTACCAATGTGTACGTCTTACGTTGGCGATGACATGAGGAGGATTCGAATTCATGAGCTCCAGGTTAGGAAGCTTTTAAGCGAACGCTCTACCATTGAGCAATGCGACCGGTAATTGCGTAGTGGTGGTGGTGGTGGTGGTGGAAGTATATAAAGAACCTAAAAGCCAGGAATTATTCATTCACTTTTATGCATTCGAACAGGTAACATGATTGAGTGCTCAGAGTGCCATGCTTTATTTTCTCGCAGAGATGCCATGATGCGTTACAAAAGACTAAAACACGGGGACCGCAATCAGGAAGAGGATATTGACATGAGTGATGTCTCTCCAACACTGAGCGATACTGACAGTGACGCAGAGGAAGACAATATCGTCTTTCGCCAAATGGCACATAAAGCGCGAAAACATATTGCCGGAGAGTGGCAGAAGCGATACGAGAAATACTTGAACCAAAATATGTCAGAAAAGAAGGCTAGTAAGAAAGCAGACGAAAAGACCAAAGGATAAACTTACCAACAGTTTAGAAAACTGTATGAGCGGTTCCTTTACGATCAGTATCAGTTGCAAGAAGACACAACGCACGAACAGGTGACGGACGCCATCGATGAATTTGTGTCCGACAATCATGGATTAAAGAAATCCATTAAGATGGCTCTACGCAAACACAAATATTTACTTGAATCTTACCTAGATAAGTATGACAATGATGAAGGCGAGGAGGAGGAAGATGAGGAGGAAGACGAGAAGGAGGAGGACGACTAGTCGATGTGACAGAATCACACCACTGTATACCGAGAATCCCATTAATGAGCACCTTCTTTAAAAACTGAATTCATGCAAATATTGACCTGCATCTACTTGAAGGAAAAAGATACATCAAAAGACATTTTTCATCTGAAATATGCAATAACATAAAAGTTGTAAACCTACAAAAATGTGTTATTTCCTATGACATGGGTATTACGAAGCAATCTCAAATAAGAAATGTAACGAATCCTCAGGTGGTAGGATCCAATACCCTGAAGTTGTCAAGAGCGGTTCCTTGTACATTTCATCTGGAAGATATACAATATAGGTGGTAATGTGTGGTGTACAAGTGGTGGTATGGGGGTGTATAGGTGGTGCTACGTGGTGTATAAGTGGTGTTAATAAAATGTGGTTGGTAGTATGGTGAAACATGCAAACTAATAACGCTAAATCAATCTCTTTAATTAACATTAAGGAAAGAAATGCAATATTAAGGACCTATATAGGTAATAGGTTGTGTTACGTTAACGAAACCCTAAGTCATGGAAACTGGTGTACCAATAGTGGTGAGTAGGTGTTATGTAGCATATAGGTGGTAGTGTGTGGTGTACAAGTGGTGGTATGGGGTGTATAAGTGGTTATATGTTGTGTTAATAAAATGTGGGTGGTAGTATGGTGGTGACACATGCAAATTGATAACGGTAGATCAATCTCTTTCATTAATAGTGTCATGCTAAGAAATTCAAAACTTAGGACCTTTATAGGATGTGGTGTGAGTAATGTTAAAGAAAATGTAAGTGATGGCATCTGGTGTGCCAGTAGTGGTGTACATGTGGTGTTTGAGAGGTGGTATGTGGTGTTTGAGTGATGGTATGTGGTGCATAGGTGGTGGTATGTGGTGTATAGGTGGTGGTATGTGGTGTATGGGTGATGGTATGTGGTGCTAATGGAAATGCCAGTGATAGTATGGTGACATATGCAAACTAAAAACGGTAGAACAATCTCTTTCATTAATATTGTCATGCCAAGAAATGCAAAACTTAAGACCTATATAGGAAGTGATGTGAGTAATGTTAAAGAAAATATAAGTGATGGCATCTGGTGTGGCAGTAATGGTGTACATGTGGTGGTATGTGGTGTTTGAGTGGTGGTATATGGTATATAGGTAGTGGTATGTGGTGTATGGGTGATGGCATGTGGTGTTAATGGAAATCCCAGTGATAGTATGGTGGCACATGCAAACTAAAAACGGTAGATCAATATTTTTCATTAATATTGTCATACTAAGAAATGCAAAACTTCGGACCTATATAGGAAGTGGTGTGAGTAATGTTAAAGAAAATGTAAGTGATGGCATCTGGTGTGCCAGTAGTGGTGTACATGTGGTGCTATGTGGTGTTTAAGTGGTGGTATGTGGTGTTTGAATGGTGGTATGTGGTGTATAGGTGGTGGTATGTGGTGTATGGGTGATGGTATGTGGTGTTAATGGAAATGCCTGTGATAATATGGTGACACATGCAAATTAAAAATGGTAGATCAATTTTTCATTAATATTGTTATGTTAAGAAATGCAAAACTTAGGACATACAGCTCACTCCACTTATATTAAAGTCGGTTATATTGAACTATCTGTTATATTGAAGTTAATATAAATCACCCAGTAGCAATATTTGTGTAGTTCAGCATTGGTTATATAGAACTTTGGATATAATGAAAAATTCAGGTAAATCCCCTGAATTTTATTATATTCGGAGTAGACTGTATATAGGTAGTAGTGTGAGTAATGTGAAAGAAGATGCAGGTGATGACACCTGGAGTGCCAGTAGTGGTGTACATGTCGTGGTATGTGGTATTTGAGAGGTGGTAGGTGGTGTATGAGTGGCAGTGTGTGGTATTAATGGAAATGTGAGTTGTAGTATGCTGGTGTTAATGGAAATGTGGCCTAATTTGGAAGGACCTGCTACTACCATAGTAAATTCGTGTTTCAATTGAAACTGTCCTAGTGTCTCGTAGGTATACATTTTGATAAATGACACGAGTTCTAGAGTACCATACATATTTATTTACAAGTAAAAAGCTTCAATTTATTTACGAGTTTAAAAATACAGTTTATTCAAAAAGCAAAAATGCGTGCAGTTTCGTCCACAGAATGTCTACAAACAGGACAATGTGTAAGTCCCGCACCACACACGGCACAACAGCATAAATGTCCACAAGGTAAAAATGCAATTCTCAGTTCACGGTTTAAACAAATATGACATTTTTGAGTACACATGGGGTTCCTCACCTCGTCACTGGGTAAGTCCCCCCAATATCGACCACTCTCGGTAAGTCTGGCTTTGGCGTTGAAAGCTTGTCGTACCCATTTCACACTTTTATTACACACCAAGTAAGCACAATGAGGACTCCAATACGCGTGTTCTATCCAAGGATCGTCCCTGTTCTCCCATTCCACCATCGACACCGAACAATGAAAAGAACACACACAATCTTCCGTTCCTCTGTAAAAGAATCCCGCTTCTGCAATGGCTGGTAATAATTTCTTTAAGACATCGGGTGCTGTTTTAAATTACTCCAAGCGATCGAATAATCGGACATAACCCGGTATGATGGTATGTCATAGTGATCCGCATTACTCATGTTTGCAACTTAAAGACCCAACTTTAAGTTAACGCCCCCCAATTTTACCTGTGTCGCGATCAATGATAAGCCGCTGGTCAATCAAACTTTTAACAATAGAGCTGAGGTTGATTGACGTTTGCAGATACCGTGGTCTACAGCTACCTGAGAAAGATGTTTTGATAACAATCATGGCTAATGATGACCGGCAGTCTTCAGATCTCGAGGAAAGCCCCAGTATACCTGAGTTTTAATAGCATTGACTCGCACCTAGAATATTTTAATTTCTAACGTCCCCTATACAATGCAATTTATCATCGTATTTTCTCTCTCCATCTTTATACATGTATTATAGATTAAACAATCAGAAATCAAACAATAATAATAAAAAAAAACAAAAAAAAAAAAACAAACAAACATAAGTTATTGGAATATTTTCTATTAATGATTTATTATGACTTTATATTTATAAAAACATGAACAATTCTTTATTGGCGCAGCACATCAACATGTATAATGGTTATATTGCCCATGCATAAAACTGTTCCAGTAGTTTAAAAAATGCTTCTGTTTGAGATACCACATGGATTATAAATTACACAATCAGAAATCAAACAACAGTAAAAAAGCATAAATAAGTTAATGAGATATTTCTATTTATAATTTATCACGGCTTTATATTGAGAGAGAGAGAGAGAGAGAGAGAGAGAGAGAGAGAGAGAGAGAGAGAGAGAGAGAGAGAGAGAGAGAGAAATGTGTAAAACTGTAGCAATAATATAGATGAAATAATATGGCATGGCAATAGTGTTGCATACGTATGACAATAATTACTCATTTAGTCAATGATTGGGAGTAAGGGAGAGAGAGAGAAAGGGGGGTTAGACTAGCTATGTGTCAGCTTCTGTTTGGAATACCATCGTTACACAAACACTACGTCCACAGAAACCCTAAAGAGAGAGAGAGGGGAGGGGGTGTAGACTTCGTGTCAGCTTCTGTTTGGGATGCCATCGTTACACAAACACTACGTCCACAGAAACCCTAAAGAGAGAGAGAGGGGGGGGGGTAGACTTCGTGTCAGCTTCTGTTTGGGATACCACCATTACGCAAATACTACAGCTACAGAAACCCTACAGACGGCCCATATTGAGGGGTATCTTGACCATTTTTCATTTGGTTGTACATGTACACAGATCTACTTGGATTTATTCATTCTCTCGAAACATGGATATTTTACCTACTACACACACGACACCGCAAACTCCCAGGACACCAGGAAGTGCCTGGAAACGCCGGGTAATATTATATTTCGGAAATTATTTATATACGATATATAACAATTTAATTAGAAGTTTTAAAACGCAAAGGTTTAGAAATGGGCTAAACCTGTCATTTGCAATACATAAATATGACCAAGTTTGAAGGTTTACGGGAAATAGAAATTACGGTATGCATGTAGGTAGAAATTTTAATTATTTTTTTTTTTGCACAAATCAAGACACTAAGCATAATTTGTAATAACCTGAGAAATTTCCTGTGTATATCATAAAAATATACACAACAACCGATCTCTTGGCCAGGTAAATTCCAGGTAAATAACATTGACCATGGATAAGCTCCGCCCACATTCAGTCATCCGTGGAGCAACCGTACGGTGTTTTTTGGGGTCTTTAAGTTTTCCCGCCGATGCAATTCCTTTTTAATACCCGTAAGGGAGAGTGTTGTAATGGTGAACCCGCTGTCGCTTGTCGTACACCACGCGGTATTTCTTTACTACGGGGATGGTGCGAACATCGTGATGTCGTGTTCTTTGATAAAGTGGGGGTAATGCACGTTGACTTCTTCTTCTTCACCTTTCAACATTTTTTTCTAAGGTGGTGAGGGAAACGATCCTGGAAGCTCGATAATTGTGCGTCAGTCCTTTGACTTTACACATTGATTTTCCGCCCTGGTTCTCGTACGCGTAATTTTTAGGGCCTCCCGACATATATTTGACGATGCGGTCACCACTCAATTCATCGGTCCACCCACCTAAACTGTTGATGATGATGGGGTTGAACCGACTCTCATCGTGTTGTTAAATGATGCTGTTGGTATCGAAGTAGAGGACGCGATCCACCAAAGGCTCTAGAGTCTCGTAGAGATGTAAACGCGCGTGTGCGGTGATAAAAATCGCTAACACCACATTGCCAAAAGGATGGTCTTCTAAAAATTATTCTTTTTCCTGATAATTGATCAGCATCATGTCGACGTCGGGGTGATCTCGAATTTCCAGCAGCTCAACTCCTTTGATTTCTAGAGTGGCATCTTGTATTTTTTTCTGCAATTCTTTTTCCTCTGTTAAATACTGTGTTTGTGGTAATTCTAATCGTTGTGCAAATTTTCCCCAGAGACAATTTAAAAAGAGTTTGGCAATGGTTCTACGGACGGGTTTTTTTCTCAATGTCTATTAGATTCATGAAGATGCTTTCCCGGTGCTGCATCTCACTGATGTATTCTTGTTTCTGTTCGCGCGTCTGACATTCATCGGGAAATCCGGAGGCTTCTTGTTTGATCTTCAAGAAAGTGTCGATGTAAGATCGAAACAAATCCTGGCTGGTCTTTTCAAAATGCCAGACTTCGTGGATGCGCTCAAGCCGATAGCCGAGATCTAGAGCTTTGTGTACTTCTACCGTCATCCAGGTTCCGGTCAGACTGCGTTCTGAATCGGTGTGACTGCATCGATCGTCGGGTCCTAAGTTGCGATGTTCGGCATAAGGGGAAGAGTAATTTTCCGCCTGTCTTGTAGGGTAGCACGGGGTGATACAGACCTCGGGGTGGGAAAACGCGGCAACGAATGAGCCCAAAGTACTCACTCACATCGGCGAAATCGCTGGTGATGACTTGAGGATGGTCGATGGGAAACGGTCTGCATTTCAACACGTAAGGATATAGGGAACACACATCAACGTATCGCATGTCTCCCTCCTCGCAATACAGGCGCGTGGCATTGGTACGACCCCCGTATAAGGCATCGCGGGGATTTAATGGGTCCTGAATATCGAGGTCTCGTAGGAATTCTTGTAACTCGGTATTGTTTTTGACTTGTCGATCAAACTCGTGTTCCCAGATGCTCACTACCGTATATCCTTGTTGCTCTAAGGCGACGCCTCGTTTCAAAGTCTGTTCGTACAGGGTTTGATACGTCTGCTGGACTCAATGGGGGTGGGTTTCCGTCAACAGATTCGGATAACAGGTGGGGCACCCGTGCCGGTAGCAGCCGTAAAATTCGTACACGGTGCGGGATTCCTCCTCGTAACCGTCCACCGTATATGGTCATATGGTGATTTCGCCCCCGTTCTTAGCATGACGTATGTTGCAGTCTAGGAAGGTAAGCCAGTGACAGGCCTTGGCCGAGTAGCGGCGCGACGGTTGGCAATCCATATTAGGGATGATGCCTATGGTGTCCGGTGACATGAATCCTCGTCGATAAGCTAAATTAGCCGTGCTGGCAAAAGTTATTGATTCCTGAAACGGGTCGACGCGGACGAGCCCGTAGAGTGTCGTCTTAAATTGCGCACAACAACGGCGTAAAATATCCACATCCGAGATACAGTAAGCCAAGAATTCCTTCTGGAAATCGAACAATTTCCCGGCCTGTTGATTGTACCAGGTATAGAAGGCTGCACGATTGACTATCGACATGTCATCAGGATTTTAGTAGTGGGCATCTGGATAAGGACCCACGTAATCCTGGTTCTGTTCCGTGTTGAAAAAGTGGGGGAAATAACCTTTTTTCAGTTTTGTTCATCCAAACGCAGAGGGCATCTTGGCGAGGGCAAAGGGGGGGGGGGGATTGTACGAATCGATGAATCTCAAGCCGAACACTCCCAAACACAAGATTTTACTGCCGTTGAGGATGACTGCGGGTTTGATACAGGCCGTGTGCACCAGATAGTTCAGGATGAACTGCCCATCGTATCCTTTGAAATTGTGCGCAATGGCGGTAGTTTCATCGTGTTTGAAAGTCACATTACCCTTCTCGTCCGTCTTGGATTGTAATAACCACTCCATAAACTGCTTTAAGGTGTCTCGCCCTTGAAATACGAAGCGGCGTTGCGATCCAAAACTCTTGACAGTGTTCACAGCGCGTGTCGATGTTTAAACTGTCGCAATGTTGACACACGCGTTCGGCCACGCAGAGATTAGGGGTGTGAACTCCGTTTCCCTGTGTACATTCAAAATCGAAATAAATATACATTTTCAATTCCTTGTTGCGTTTGGGTTTGGGTTTCTGAATTTCCGGGAATGACGATCTGTATCCAGTTGAATATGATAGTATTCCGACACTAACCTCCTAGGTTGTTGTTGATTCCGTACTCCGCGACCTTGCTGTAAAATTCACAGTCGCTCTCTATTCCGTCTGCGGAGTTGTAATTCACGCGCTCTTTGTAAGTGAAGATGTTGTTCTAAATACCGCAGTCGTTGCTCCCTTTTATCGCTCTCTATATCCTGGATTCGCTCAGACATGATGCTGAAAAGTGACAATGTCACGGCTGTATCGCGTTTTTATATCCCTCTAACACGAGCACACTTTCCCACCTATCCACCTTGACCCGCCCACACACCTGACACCTGCAAATTTGCACCTGCTTAACCCCGTCTCTCCATACACTTTAACTCCGTTTGAAATTGTGTTTTATAAAACTTCCAAATGAAAACGAAACCTAACCCGATCTATTTTCTTAGGCATAAGACTAAGAAAATAGATCGGGTTAGGTTTCGTTTTAATTTCTCGGAAACGCTGGTATTTCGTAAACAAAACGGAATTCGATTAACAATGTAAATAGTTTACACATTTATTAACTTATGCAATACTTTTGCACACGCGAGAGTTTTGGTTTTTTTTTGGTTTTTTTTTTTTTTTTTTTTTTTTTTTTGCACACGCGACAGTTTTTTTCCTCGCAGCTGTTCTACACGCGCGACTGTTGTTTTTTTTTTTAATGTGCTACACGGGCAGATGAAAACAAGCGATATTCTCACGAGATTATACTTACTTGGGTGAAATGTCACCAATAGATAATATATTTCCGGAATAATTGTTGGCGTATAATACGCCATATTCAAATTCGAAAAATTAATCTTAATAAGATATTTTCTAATAGATATAAAATACCTTACATATTCAATTACATGACAAATTTGGTTAGGTACATTTGGAATGAAATTACACTGTATTTTTGGTAGGCTTTATACATGTATCAGAGACATATATTATTTTAGGGCTAACATTGACTATAAATCAATTTTTTTTTTCATACAATATGCAAGAAAGTTGCCAGAAATTTTACTGAACTTCCATTTTTGTTGCACATAAGAATCTTAAGAGCATCAGACAGACACATAGCGTGGTTTTTTGTCTGAAAGGGGGGGGGTAGCAGAGGATAACTCGCAATCGTCTAAAATTCTTGACTATCAAACGAAAATAAAAAAGGGTCCAAAAAATCCATAACAGATGTTCTCTATTCCAAACGTCAACACCATACATGTAAAGAAGGGGGTGGATTCATCCTACCATGCAATGTAAGGGGGGGGGGGTGTCAGCCAGTATATCATAATTTGCAAGGGATGATAATTTACTATGCATGTGAATATAATGGAAAATTCAACTTTATTAAAGTTAAAAGTATCCCGTCTCTGATTTAAAGCGCATGAGAGTAAAGGATATCAAATTGGAATGGGACGGTGGTAAAACGAATTTCTTTTAGATCCAGTGGTACGGTATGTATCAATATCTCACCAGAGTTCATAGAATGTAGAACTGACTTCATAATGACTTATGAAGGTGATCGGTTGGGGAAATAACATATTCTGGTGATATTACTGGTTCTACAGGTATATATTTTGTAGACAGTGGAGGGGTGGTGGTATGTACACAACATCTGTACACGTACACTACCCACCTCACGTGTCTGTGCATTATGCAAGCACTAGTGTTTGCAAACTTTTATAAGACACATGAAAGACTGTATTGAAGATAATGGCAGGGATGTAACTTAGGATCAACAAGCTCCACTTTTTATTTGGTGTCTGTGCATCAAATAAAGTATTTCTCATCTCCCACAAAATCTTAAGAAGAACACTATAAGAGATAGGAGATGTCTCTCATTATTCATGGAAATAATTGTCATTAACACTATATTCTTTTAGCCCCTTAACTGGCCCTGTGAAATGCAGAACCACATGACCTATATCCTTGCCCTTGGTGACTAGGTATACAGACTGCTGAATAGCAGTTGACCTTTGCTGTTCACTACAACAATCCTTTTCAAGACCACCAATTCTTTTAACACAACTTCCAAGAAATGCAATAAAATGGGTAAGTCTAACAGATTGAAACACAAAAGAGTCAATGTACTATAATCATGATTATATGCTTGTTTATAAGGAACTCCTCGAGAGAAATTAAAAACATATTTAATATTTATGATCAAGATTCCTTATAGTCAATATTCTTTCAAGCTTAACAAGGTTATTATGATGTGCATTGAAAATAGTTATTCTTAAAGGGGCATTAGCTGTCATTTTGATACAAAAAAATGAATTAAATGAAATTTGCGCCATATCATACATGTGTATTTCAGTGATAACACCAGTATTTAATTATTTCAAACACCTTTTAACCCCAAAACAGGCACATGAATGTGTATGAATATCACATGAATTTTGGTAATTAAATGATTATTGTCTTGCAAGACAATAACTTGTCCTTATGTATTTCTATACACTAAAAGTGACAATCTATTGTCGTTTTATTGGGTTTCTCATGTTTTTGTACAAAATAAATATTATTATTAGGCATTAATATATATTCTTATTGAGAAATTTTGAATAAAAAGGTTGCCATCACTTTCACAGCTAATGCCCCTTTGACAAACTACATAGCATATCATAATTAACTTGCTGTTAATGAATATGTAACTCTTAAATTAGGTTTAGAGAATTTGATACCAAAGTGCAGAATATTATATTGTAAAATATACAAAGGTGCAGCCTTGAAATTTATCAAACATAACAATAATATGATTTCACAAAGTGTAATAATCAGTAATTGACAGTATCACTTATACCATTCATAAATGTATTTTAACATAATGCATTTAGTACTACTGTGTGCTGGATTATTTTTCAACCCCATGTAAATAATGAATTGCATTCAAGGGCAACAACTCTTCTAGACACATATTCTGTTCTGAACACATTCTCTTCCACAGTCATAAGATATACATCATCATTTAAACTAATATGTTAACATGTGCATATCATAGGAAAAGATTTCACACACATATATCATAACCTATTATCCAATGTGGAGATGTACATGTACTCCAAAGTTTAGATATTGTATGTCCAACCTAACGCCATATCACTGTCATTGTCACCTCCCCTCCATAGTCCTGGCTGCCACTTCCCTGTTTTCCATAATTTTCTGCTACTTTATCCTCAGTATCCTCTGCAAGCATCTGATATGGTAAGCATCTATTGACTTTCCACCTACTCACCTTCCAAGACATGGACATGCAAAATTTCTGAAAAAATAAATGCAAATATACCCTATGATAAATTTTAAATACATGCGTCTTAAACAGTACAAGAGGCCAAGAACCACATCGCTCAACGGAGTCACATTGGCCCTGCCATTGTACAGCTTTTGTGATTTTAAAAAGATTTCAGTCTTTATTCCTATGAAAAATGTTGATCCCATATTGTGGCCCCAGCCTACATGAGCCCCAAAGGATCACAACATTACTGAAAATGAATTCACATTACACAGAAATGCCTCAACACCAATATGATTGACAAGATCTTGCTGTTCTGGATAAGACCAAGGTCACAAGATAATTGATCATGGTACATGCATGATACCAAAGATCTTGCCATAAGAAATCTATATACAAAATATGAAAGCTCTGTCTTAAATAGTTGAGATATTGAATATGTCAGATTTTTATCAAAAGTAGGTCAAACTTCCAGGTCAAAGTCACAAGATCGAACACCGTTGCATCACATGAAAGAACTTTTCGTAAAAAATGTATATACAAAATATAAAAGCCCTAGCTTAAATAGTTCAAGATATATCTTTAAAAAAGATGTTTCCTATATACTTGTATGTAAAACCTTTATCCCCTATTGTGGCCCAACCTACCCTCGGGGCCATGATTTTAACAAAATTGAATCTGCACTATGTCAGAGAGCTGTCATGTAAATTTGAACTTTTCTGGATACAGTGGTTCTTGCGGAGATTTTTAAATGTCCCCCCCCCCCGCCTATTTTTACATTTTTGTGATTATCGCCCCTTTGAAGGGGGCATAGTCTTTCATTTCAACAAACTTGAATCCCCTTAACCCATGGATGATCTATGCCAAGTTTGATTGAATTTGGCCCAGTGGTTCTGGAGAAGATGGAAATGTGAAAAGTTTACAGACAGATGGCAGATACAAAGTGATTAAAATAGCTTACTTGAGCTTTCAGCTCAGGTGAGCTAACAATATATCTTTTAAGATGTTTCAGCATATATATATCTTTTATTAATAATAACTTCTTACCCTGTCCCTTTTCTTTTCAGTGGAATGAAATCTGGGTTGTAAGATTTTTATCCATTCTTCAGCTTTCTGGAAATGTCATTTTGGAGTTTCAGACAGGCTTTGTTTCCTGAAATAAACTTTAATTAAAAAAATGTTTAGAATTTCTGACTTAATTTTGAACTACATGTATTTGGAATAAGTAAATACTTATAATGTTCAAGGGACATTATATGGAACGAGCACATGGGATTTTAATATCATTTATATGTATATACTTAGCTGTTACCTTCCCATTGCATGTGTCATGGAAGGATGGTTGTATAGGACATCATCTGCTGATTCGCAATGGCCTTTCTGTTTTTTCCTTCATACTCCCTTTTCGTCTCAATTACATTAGTTTCCATCTCATGATCTGTCTGAATATTGAAACTGTTATAAGATTTCTCATATGAGTTAAAATGTAGATATTACTGGAGACTACTATTTTCATATAATTTTTCCATTTAACAACCCTAAAAAATCCTGTATGCAGATGCTTTGTGTTACCACCATGGTTTTGACCTTCAATTCTTATTGAATCTAATCTGAGTAGATATAAAGTTCACGCTTGCCTTTTATATTGCATCAAAATCATTTGCCTGTATCATTAAAATTCCATGTGATGCACGTTATATGTATAAATTACACCTTCTTTGAAAAGTAACATAAAGTCAAATGCCATAGTAAAAAAAAAAGATAATATGGTAGATCCATGAAAGTAGGTTCAAAGTAGCTAATCACCTCTATTATGATAGGATAAACTTCCTGAAGCTGGAATATTACAAAATTTTACTTATTAGATTTAGAGTTTGATACATTCTTTTTAATAGATAAAAAAACATCCTAGACATTTGTTCCTTACATTTATATTTACTAGTACCTTAATTTGCTAATTAATACATGCAAAGGTAGCAGTATGTTTACTACATTCTTTGGTTGTGTGGCACTAGCATCTATTGTTTTCAAGATAAAAGATCTCCAACACCAGGGAGTGAATCTTCAATTTATGCCATAAAGTAGTAGTTAGGAGAAACAAGTAATGTATAAATTCACTTAATTAAAGAAAAAGTAACTAGTTAGTATGATCTATCTCTGAATACCATAGAGGCATAGCAGGGTTGGGCGGTTAAAACCGCCCCCGGTTTTAACCAGTGGTTTTAACCGTCCTGGTCAATACTCCCCACGTGGTCAATAATGGTCAATTGTGATTTAAACTGTCCATTTTCCTATTTTTGTACATTTCTTGCAAAGATAAAGATAAATTAAGCCTTTTCATTATATGGATCAATTGTTGATTAATATTTTTCATTAGATAATCAAATGTAATTTCATAAGTTTGATATATTTGGTTTGCTAAAATTGACCGAAATATCTTCAGTTCCTACCAGAGGGTCACAGTTCCATAACATAGCTTGATTGGAGACAGACCTCTTAATACATGTACCTGGACAGATTAAGAATAAAAGGTAGCTGGACATTACCTGAGTCCAGGAAACAGAGTAGACAGGTGTTACATGTAATAAGCATAGGCTGGGACCAGAGATGACCAGTATACCTGTTATTGTTATGAAAACATCACCAACCCACCCCCTCAAATGTCTATTCAACAGTATTCAACAGTTTAAATGAAGATTGATGAAACAATACTTATACTAAGGTAGTTCTTGTTAAATTAAGGAATTTGAACAGAAACTTTTACATCTCCCCAATTCAGCAGAGTCATGTGTACATTATTTATGTAACATTATGACTTATAAGTATATTATATATACCAAACAATTTTCAATCGACCAGTATTAACCAGTTTTAACCAGTATTGACCACCGGTCTCATATCGACCACTTTTTTGCCAACCCTGCCCCGGGCATAGACATATAACAGATATATGTTATCCGTTATATGTCTATGTGAATATGTACTGCAACTTTGCATTCTGAACAATTAAACATATACATATTTATTTAATTATACTAGTCCACATTGCTCTTTTTCCAGCCAATTGTGCATTTACTAGTTCTGGTATACATGCTATAACTGATGAATTTGATTACATCCCTTGCCCACCCCCCTTTCATCTTAACACTTTAGCCCCCCTACTTTCCGATTTTTTTATTGGGGGTTATTTCGATGTAATGGGATTGTGAAACCAGTAGGATAATTTGGTTCAGACAGTGAGTTTTGCATTTCATTCATGCATAGAATAGCCCTACTTACCTGATATCACCTCTGATATGTCCAGGGATCTATGTTTGCCCTACTTTCAATTTTCTATTCTTCATGGGATTTATGCGATTAATCGTTGTTCATTATTTTCACTGGTCCACATAACGGTAAGAAAGAAATAAAGAAGTTTTTCCTTCAACGTATCCGCTTCGTTTGTTTACTGCCGCCATTGCGCACAAGCATTCCGGATAAATACTATATAACTACCGGATACGTCTCTTTCATTTCGCTCATTTCCGCGCGAGACCATGGGTTGTTTTCATCTGCCCGTGTAGCACATTCTTTTTTTTTCTATCACGACAAAACACCAGGTGTTCATCACGTGGTCAGTAAATTGTTATTCAAATTGTTGATTTAATAAATATGTAAACTATTTACATTGTTAATCGAATTCCGTTTTATAAAATTACCAAATAGCTGAGTTCATTGTTTACAAAATATCCGCGTTTCCGAGAAATGAAAACGAAACCTGACCTTAGGCTATATATATTTTAGTCCTGATGAAATATTACGGGCCAGTACATTATGTGTGTAAATTGTTCATTTAATAAATGTGTAAACTTTCAACCATTGTTCTTTTTTAATTCAATTCTTTATTTGAAATTTAACAAAAAGGAATACACAAGGAATATCGAAACGTTCACACGCTTTCGCCCCACCTCCCCAGCTTGACCGTGCCAGCTGTGGCCACCTGCCCAGCTTGACCGCGTCACACCCGCTTGACCGCGCCAGGTTGTCTCCCAGCCACCTCGCCAACTGCTTGACCCCCGCTGATCCGCCTATAAAACCCCGCACTCCAAACTACACTTCAAACTGCACTCAGTCTATCGGATCGCACTCAAAACTGCACTCAGTTGAACCACCCATCGGGGGGGGGGGGGCTTTACTACTGACATATAATGCAAGTTACCGGCCAAATAAAATATCAACTCGATCAATTACTACTCAAATATTGCGAACAAACAACAAAGATATGTCTACACTATTATTATCAACAAGAAATCAACCGCCTACTAGACAGGCATAATTGAAAGTACCACGACATCATTCACAAACACAGTCTGTTTTCTCTGGAACCATATTGAATGTGAAAAATCTCAACAGCTTTACTTACAAATTATAAAGTGCCTCAGGATTTCCTCTTGTCCTCATATCCAAAAAGAAACCATGTGAATAAAATTCAAATACACAAACATATAAATTGTTTAACGTTCGAATAAAACTGCATTGAAATATTCACTCAAAGTCAATAAAAGCGTGCAATCGATGTCGCCGGCACTTTATTAGAAAATAAGCTATACCAAATCATATATTTTGTGTGCTATACATTCATGGACCCATAGCCTCCCTAGGCATGGTATATTTTTTATTTCCCCTTTACTTATAAACTTGGTAGGAAGCGTAGATACCCTAATTTTGTAACGTACGTGACTGTCGCCGACTCAATTTTTAAAATTGAACAAGCAAATATAAAAATCTGAGAGCGTGTTTTTAAATTTTCTTTGCGTTAATATCATTTGTATTTCCTAAATTTTCATTCAATAAAAGTTTAACAACTTTTGCGTATGATTTTAAGCGTGGTGTATATATTACTCCATGTCGCCAGATTATATTATGTGATCATAGGGTCAATTAAACACCCAATGTATGGACAAAGATTTCGTATTATCTTTATGTTTTTGATCTATTTTGGCGCTAAAATATTCAAAAACGGTGTGAAAATATTCATCAAGCGATATTTGGATGTGGCATTGAGAAGAAGTCATCATATTCTCAAAATTTTGCATTCTGATTTTAGAAATGTAACATACGATACACTAATTTTTTTTATGAAAACGTATTTGCAGAGCAAATGTTACCCCTTTTATGAAAATCTCGTAGTGTACAGAGAATGAAAATATAAACATTTCTTTTGCAGAAGTCATTGGTTGGTCTGAAATTTGACAAACGTGTCAAGATGTAACATTCGTGATGTAACATTCGTTACCGAGAAATTAATTAAAGGGAATGATAGAACAATTTCCAGCGTATTTTTGCTCTCTCTCTGCATGATGTGGTATACGACATGAACGTCTACTATGAACGTTTGAGTTTGAAAGTCAATACGTGTTAAACTTTGAGAATTAGGATTAATTTTCTCTTACGGTAAGTACTATTACAACAACTGCAATGTTTGATATACAATATTGATTAAGCAGATGAAATGTTTTGGTCTGAATTTGTTCTTCTGATATCAAAGAATGTATATCGTATTCCAAATATCTCGAAAATCTTCTGGTGTAAGAATTACATTGAGTAGAATGCTGGTAACATACGTTACTCAAAGTAACGTATGCTACTTAATGAAATGCTTGATTCGACATCAAATATTGAACTACATATTGACAAAATATCATCATTAATGATATGTTTGTTGAATATCAACTATGTTATGAAGAAACAAATGTGTTATTGTTCCCGTATTCACTAGCATATACAGATATCCTCTGCAAGAAATACAGGCCATGTTTTCCTCTGCTTCTGTCCTATTTATGATAAATGTAACTATGCAACTCTACATTTATCAATTTGCTAGAATTCAGCATCTTTTCATAATATATCTTAGAAATGAAGGGACTAATCTCTGATGATTGTTCTATGCAATCTTATAGAGAAATCATTCAAAAATATTTTATCTGAGTGTAACATATGTTACCACAAATTCCGTTACGTAATATTATTCTACTTGTTTTTAATTTTTTATTTATGTTTTTCAGAAATGGCGCTTGTGAGAGTAGAAGTACAGAATAACTACCATGAAAAAAATGTATGAAAACATAAGAACAACCATGAAAAAATGTTTTAGAAATAATATTATATGCTCCCCTTGTGGCAATACTGAAAAGGTAGAATGCCTATATAGACAGTGAAAATAAAGGTTTAACTACCGGTCAAAGGCTACCATAATGATACATGTAAGTTTTGTCTCTCAAAATACTTATAAGCAACTTGTCATTTGAGTAATTTTGTATGACCTTTGACCTTGTGACTTGGAATCCAATGGGGGTCATCTATTCATAAGGGGCACCAGTGTTTCAAGTTTGATGTCTATCAAGGAAAGATTTCTCAACGGACAATAGCGTATGTCCAGAGTAGTTTAACCGTTGTCCTTTTGACCTCAAAATTAATAGGGGACATCGTTAAATATTCATTCATAACACCGCGTGGTGGATTATACTGACAGTTTCTATGGAAAGGTATTCCAAAATAAGCAACAAAAACATAAGATTCGGTATACATTTAATTAAAATGTTGGGAAATTAAACATTTTCTTTATATTATTATTGTAAACAGATTGTTAGAAATGGGTACATATGATTCTTTCCATTTTTTGAATAGAAATGATGTGTTTATAGTAATGAAAGGAAAAATAAGAAACATACGTTACTTTCATTGTTTATTATAACAAAGAGCAATCCAGGTTTCAAAACATGTGTCTGTTATTTCTATAAGAATCATGAGCATTTAAATAGCGATACATCAATCTATCACTTTTGTTTTAATCGCACATTTATTGCAAATTAACAAATTCAGAAGAAAAGACACATTTGGTAAAAATATTTGCTTGTCTACGTTATATTTCTATTAAAATTGGTATTTCCATTGAATTAAGTGATGTCCTTATGATTTTGCAACATCAATCGTAAAGAATAACTGATGGTGGCATCGTTTTGGCACAATATTTTCATGGATGTACAGTTGTGTAAGTGTTGAAACATACGTTACATAATTATAGCACTACTTCATTTACATACAAAAAAGCTATCGTTCTATATCTATTGCTAGTCTTTTGTTTTCATGTTTCATACATATTGAACTGTTCGAGAATATTTGTTAATCAATTTTATTTTTTGCCATTTCAAAGATATTGAAAGTGATATCTAGTCGTTTATTTTGCGCTCTTAAAATCTTATTGCTGACTTTTACAGCAGATAATTTCTTGTTGTGTTGATTAAATATTTTCTTTGAAAACCTGTATTTATTGTCTTTCGCAAATTAGAAAAATATATGCTCAGTCAATTCCAATACAAATTATGGAATAATACATGGAAAATTAATGTTTATCTTAAATATTATCATGTCAAGGACTCAGTAACGAAGGTTACATGTGAGAAAAATCTCGAAAAATATACCATACTTTGACCTACTGTAAAAAAAAAAATCTGTCATACTTAACTTGAAACAATTTGAGGTGAGTGTTCAACAGATATTTACCATTAATAAACGCATGTTACCATATATATTTTGAATGGTCGATAACCTATGATTTTGAAACCCTCAATTCCACGCTTTTATTGACTTTGGGTGATAATTACGTTCATAGATCGTTGTTACACATATTTATTTCAAAAAGACGGCGATATGAAACCTTTAACAGGTCAGGCCTACGTCAAAAATCAATACTCGGTCAAAATTTGTTATTTCGTTGGAATGACAAAACCAATACTAATTCTAAACTATAATACCTTCTAAACCAATTTTCATCCACAGTTTATTTTATTAAAATGTCCTTTGTAATATACATGAATCGATTATAAGCTCACTGTTTCTTCCCGCGTAAGGAAGATTAATATGTACTACGGATTCAAAACAATTTCAATCACCTGTTTCTGCCATACTGGGGATCATCTCAAAATTAAGCGAAAAGAAAATGCATGACATAATTAGAACATCTATAGTTGCATATTTTGGTTTATACAAATCGCGGATGAAAGGTGAAGATAACGAACAGTGATCAATCTCGATCATAACTCCTATAAGCAATGCAAAATAGATAGTTGAGCAAAAACACACCCCTGGACACACCAGATGTGGGATTAGGTGTCTAGGAGGAGTAAGCATCCCCTGTTGACCGGTCACACACACTCACGAGCCCTATATATTGCTCAGGTAAACAGAGTTATCCGTAGTCAAAATCAGTGTGCTAAGAAAGACCTAACAATCGGCATGAAACACGTAAGACAGTATTTGACCCAATGATAGGTTGTATTGGCAAACTAAATCGTTATAACGACCATAGGTTTGTGAAATGCTGATTTTAAACGTGACTATCGGAACCCCTACAATATCAACTTGTTTGTTAGTAGCCTGCTTCGATTTAAAAAAAAAAATAACCATACTCAGAACAAGCTCTTTCATATCGAACCAGTTGAAAGATGTAAACACCATATGCAGGTGGGAATATTGCTACATAAATACCAGGAAGTTGACAATGGCGTATATTTCAATTAATTTTACCCTGAGCTCATGGTAACGTTTTACGTGAACATAGTACTTTTGTTTTACAAATCATATAAAAGCATATATAGTTTACCAATAAAATAACAAAATCCGGATAATCTTATTTAAATATATTTGAATAATTGATTAATTCTCATTATTAAAAAAAATCTTAAACATCATACATGTATATAATTCTCTCTATACTTCTTACTCCGACTTACACATGTATCATCTATTTTTGTTGTATTATGAATACAAATATATTATACAATTCATTTCGTATTATATATTATTGTAGGGGCTAGATGACTTAATAAATGAGCATTTTGAAATCAGTGGCTTAAAGTGTAAACTAACTTCAGTAGAAGAGATTTTCAGTGCTGATGAAATTTAGATAGATGAACCATCGTCAATTGATAGACGAGCAGAACAAATTTTCAGTACTGATGAAAATAACGAATCTTCAAATAATCCCGAGGAAGACGTCTTTTTTGATATGATCAATAGAGGATGTCAATGTGTAAAGATGTTTTTGAAGAATGTCTGTACACAAGACATAGTCAATCACATTTACTCAACTCGTGAATTAGAAAAATCCGAAAAAGAAATAATGATCATGACTACTTTAAATTATTTTGGATTCCGTCAAAAGCTTAAGAATTCTCGGGAAAGAGTTAAAAGTACACCTATATTTTTCATGGTCAACATAGCTGTAGAGCTGCTTTTAAAATCGGTTATGATGTAAAAGAGCACACATTAGATATTCTCGAGAAGCATGTCCAAACACATAAGGTGACTCCACGGATTCACGGCAACAAAGGTAAAAAAGCACCAAAATGCAATTAAGTATGACGATACTCGGAAAGCAGTCGAATACCTTCAGAGCTATACCACTCTAAACGGTATTTTACAACCAATGGGACCTAAAAGCTGTGGTCCAGATACTCCCATTTTCCAACCATGTTCAGACACAACAGATGCAATCCACAAACAGTATGAGATTGATCACTGTTCGTTATATTCACCTTTCATACAAAAGATTGCGGAATGACGGGATTATGCACATTAAGTTTTTCGTCATTTACGGATGTGTGGGTGAGATGTACCCCTCATATAAGATCCACGTTACAACCACAATGGGCGGCGATTTGGGGTTTCTTATGTAACAACCCAAATAGTTGCCCTTCCCAAATTATCGCCGGCGACGATTTGGGGATAACCTCACACCCAAAATTGGCGTCTCCCTTCGCAGCTATGTTAAGGCTTCCCGGAGTTTGAAATTCGTTCAAAATATATATTGGATTGAGAGGTCGGTTTTTGGTTTTCGCTTGTAATTCATATACTTAAGTACAGACAATCTATTTAGAATGTTCTCTCGGCTATATATTAGCATATCTGTTATGATATCACATGACCTCGTTGATCACGTGACGGTCATTTATAATTGTTTGAAGTGTTTCACATAAATCGCCGTATCCTTGTGTACCCGAAATGTGCTTGGGAAAAATGGTAGTATTACTTGCGTACAAAATATACGTATTTCAGGAAGAGTTCAACTTACGGACACACTTACCTACACATTTGATTGTGATCTGTATTCAAACAAAGCCATCAAACATTTAACCAAGCAAGATTTGGGTAGAGAACAAACCTCTCTTACGATTTCCGTAATAGATCTCAAATGAATCCTCATAAATTACCTGCGCTAGACTCTTTTATAAACACATCATAAAATTCTACCTCTTATCACTGGTATAAAACAGAGTACATTTCAAAGGGATATTTTTCGAAAGCAGTGTAAACACGCTGAATTTCAATCAAGGGTAGTTAAACAAACTATTTTGAAATATTCGGATATATAAGATATTAAAATACAATTCAAACACGTGAATTTTGCTATAGTGTTCTGACATCTTATAGGCAGTTTGAATTAAGGTCTGAAGTTTTTGACACTCTCCCCGTCATAACAGCTCAAGTTTGCAGTGACTTGATGTCATTTTTCATTATGACGTCATATATTGGTAGTTCAGAGAAGTAAAGGCATAAATTGCATTGTGATTCTATAAGGGAATTCTTAATCTACCCGCGTTGCTGCAACTATTTGGAAACATCATTTATATACAAACTGGTGCTGTTTGTTAACTCTTTCTCCTGTCCCCCTCTTTCTTCTTCTTCTCTTCTTCTTCTTCTTCTTCTTCTTCTGTTGTGGTCCAACTATGACCACAACAGGTTCCGTTGACATTAAAAGCATGACATCTTAAAGGCCGGGAGTAATCTAGAAAAATTTACATCCCTGCAGCAATTAAGCATATATGGCAAGAGGGCAGGGCTTAGCTGTGTTATCAGAAGAAGAGCAGTCTGGCTCCGGGGTCATAAAACTTACACGAGCTTACTTTTGAGATTAAGAAAAAATCTCATTATTCATCTCAACTTAGACCGTCTCACTTTTGGTGTGCCATAAAACTAGTTTTAGCTCATTTAGCAATTTCTAACTTGAGACAGAAACCGAGATCAAAACCATGGAAACTGAGCAGGAAATTGGTTGAATTATGGGATGTGTTGTTTACAGTTTATTTTTTGCAATGCCACGCCCAGTAAATATTGCGCAATGCATGGAAAATTAAAGACATCTTGTACAAACAAATACTTTTCTATTGTTACGTCAAATTTGACTTCTGAACTTACCAATTGTAACCCTTTTAAAGGGATTTTATTCTCAAGATATCATGTATATAAAGACATTTTATCAAACACTTTTAATTCATATCTATGATCTAAATATATTCTATCAGTTTAAGTAAATGTGTCAGTGGAACACTATGTTTGTGCATTTAGTGTATTTATTCATGCCTCTCTGATACAAAGCTACAGCTCTAAATATTTTGAAACCTTGACATTGACTAATTCAAAAAGTGATGCAGCAACAAATGATTCTATTCTCTTTTATCTGTGACCTTGAGCAAATTATTTTGAAATTTAGGTATATGGTAAATAATATGGGAAGGGACAGTTTATTATTTATATAGATATGTATTGTCAATGGAACAATTGTACACATATTGTACAGGTGCACCAGACATTTCAGGTAATACAATAACATATACATGTACATGTACCTTATCATTGTCACTTGAATTCAATAAATTCTCTAGAATCTCCATTTTCCAACACGAATCCTAGAAAAGAAACAAACAATTTGTCAAAATTTAATGAAATTCATCACAAACTATAAAGACATGTGGTCATTGAAATAATTTACACACATTATTTCTTTTTTTAAAACATTATCATCACTGCTATTATAACACGAGAGAGAGAGAGAGAGAGAGAGAGAGAGAGAGAGAGAGAGAGAGAGAGAGAGTTGAGAGAGAAACTGAAAGTTTCCTTTTCATAATTCACATGAATAGAACAATCTGTTTTTAATGTACGTGTTCAAAAATGTTTGGAACACTATTAGAATAAATATAACATTTATCTTATTATAACCTTAAATATTGAAAACTAGGTGAAATTAACATTGTTAATCTTAAATAAACCAGTCAGATATAGTACTTATTTTAAGATTACAATGCAACCCCTTCCCCTTTCTTTTACCCCCCCTCCCCCATTTTGTCTGAAAAGCATTATCTCCTTTAGAAAATATTTATTATATTTTCACCTTCGCCCAGTGAAATAACACAAATTTTGCATGCATTTCCATGATCACTAATTTACTGAGAAACAGATCGTGTCATTATGAAGTAATGTTACATTATCAATGTATCTACAAGCTGTACTTACGTAAACTTGTGTTCTCCACCTGGCATGGATACACTTTTTACGTAGTAGCAGTGTTTGTTGAATAAACATGTCGGTTGCAAGCGTCCATCAATTAATGGAAAATGCAGAACGAACCATATAACAGCGTAAATCGGGTGCATATATAATATACATATATATAAGTAGATATATATATATATATATACATGTAGACACAAGCTGAGCTTTGAATTCATATTCAATGAAGTTTTTTTCAGGAAACCCTCCTCACTACACGCAGTGTGTATTTATCACCTCCTTCACACTTGAATACATCCAGTACATATATAGTAATGGTCAAAGATGTTTAAAATACCCTAAAAACACATGTTTTCTGCATTTCTTTTCTTTCCCTCCTGTTCACAATACCACTAATTATTATCTCCTACATTAGAAATTCCACAAAGGGAGATAACTCAATGTGTTAAATTCAACAAATTCGTATTTTCCATGCCAAATTTCTATTATAAATTGTCATTTGCCCATTGATATTTTTATCTGCATTATATATAACTTATTTACCTTCTTCTTCAATTTATATTTTATTATCTTTCATATGACTGGCTTTTTGCTCAGGAGTTGGTCAAAGTACACAGTAAAACTGCAAACTTTTGGTCATTTGAGCCTGGATTATGAGCTGTGCTACAATAATGATACAATTTCCAAATAAATTTACATACTGATAAAGATTGTTACTACTTTGTCCCAGCATGTAACATGAAATTCCTTGTCAATTATTCGTGATAAAATAAATTGAAGTGAAAAACTCCCAAAACTCCAATGTTCCTGTTTTTTGTTTTTCTATATAAATAGCCCGTTGCTATGGAAACGAGTCACTTTTCAGTATAAGTTTAACGATATATTTTAAAGAGTTTATGTATTTCAATTGAATGATGACATTTAGTGTGGAAATTTTTTCAGTGTGTGCCACAATATTTTGGTCCTTACAGAGAATTGCTCTTAGTTAGCTTCAAGTTTGATTTATGTAATAAGACTTATGTATACAATATTCACAGGAAAGGGGTATGCAAGAAGAGGACCATCAAACAGGCCAAGAAGCAATGGTCAAATATGAAGCAGCGAGGTAAACATGGATTTATGGCAAATATAAATATTTAATTGTGCATCAGTTCAATTAAGATTTATATGATTATACATGTTTAAATCTCATTTAAGGTGGCTCAAAAATTTATTTCAATACATATGAACAAAACATTTAAATCGCCATCTTGTGACGTACATGTAGTGTCATAAAGAGTATAAGCTTCAGTGTAGTGAGCTACCTTAAATTAAAATATGCCATTTTATTACAGCAAAGAAAATCAACAGTAGCGGAAAATATCCCTCGACAGGTGGAGGTCCAAAGCCCCCATCTCATTCCCCCATTGATGAGACCATGCTGGCATTTCTATCTGGAAAGCCATCTTTAGAAAGAGTGGAAGGGGGATGGAGACAAGTGTAAGCTTGCACATAGGTAAGCAATGATAGTATGCAGATTTTGAAATTTACTTGAGAAAGTGTATTTTAGTAAACAAAAAAAATACAAACAATGCCATATATGAGAGCCTCAAATCTAATTGTCGAAAAGTTTACGAGCAGACAAACGACAAAGCTCACTTGAACTTTCAGGTCAAGTGGGCTAAAAAAAAAATGATATGTCTCCAAACTTGGTTTTAGAGAATTAATGGTAGAATGTCTGCATTAATTGTAGAGGAAACGGGAACTGCAGAGAAGGAAGGACCGTCAATGAATGTAGAGCAGTCAGGACCATCCACTTCCAATGCTTCAGGGTGTTGTCCCCGACCTGTAGAGATGAACACACCCTCTGTAAAAACAAAAACAACTCTATTCAAGAGAAATTGTAACCATACATCGCGATGTATTTGTAAAAGAGAAAAGGAAATTAGAATTTGAGATGGAATTAATGAAATTAAAAATGCAGAAAGTTAAATCAGAAATAGAGCATCTAGAAATGCGAAAAAATTAATTTCAATCTTCTTCCTACCTGTCTCTGTCTCATTTTTCAGAAATTTAAATACATGTAGGTAATGTACTAGAACAGGCTTTATTATATTCATCTGGAATCGATGATATGGTGGCATCTAGGTTTGGCCTGTCTGTCTGTGTTTGGTAAAAAAAAAACTTCCACCTTGATCATTCATGCACTTAAAGATGTTCCTTATATATTTGCATGTAAAACATTGATCCTAGATTGTGGTCCCACCCTATCCCTGGAGGTCATGATTTAAACAAACTTGAATCTGCACTATGTCAGGAAACTGTAATGTAAATTTGAACAGGTGAGCTAAAATGGGAGGGGTGGTATGCACAACATGACAGTTAAATTCCAATTAAAAAACAACTTACTGATTAAAAGTATTGTATTCCATATGATATACCTGATAATACTGAACAAAACCATTTTTAAATGTATTCTTATCCTCACTATTATTATTACATTTATAATTATATGCAAGGTGAAGATAACGAACAGTGATCAATCTCATAACTCCTACAAGCAATACCAAATAGATAGTTGGGCAAACACGGACCCCTGGACACACCAGAGGTGGGATCAGGTGCCTAGGAGGAGTAAGCATTCCATATGATTTGATGTAATTCATGATTAGATATGTGTGTGTGTTATTTTGAATATCCTGTCTTGTCTTGTCTTGTCTTCTGTGTATGTCACACTGTAGATAATTTGTGAGCAAATCTTTGTAGATACATTGAACCTAGACAAAGCAATCAAACAATGACTTTTAGTTATTATTACTTGTGTAAAAGGCTCTATAAACTGCTTGATCAGTCCTTATTTTAATGAAATTAAAAATTCTGAAACAACAAACTCAAAAAAAGTTTTACAGGGATGGTTCCTGGTCAAGATACCTGGAGCAGATGAGTAATTGGGTACAAAACAATGTCTAATTTGACTCCATGAAAAAAAAAATAACTTGGAAATGTGCCTTACGGATTTAGTAAATTAAAACCTTGATCTAATGGTTTCTATAAGCTATTGAATAGAGTATAACTGCATATCAACTGTGACCCCATTGCTGTACATATTACTACTTTTCAGGTTTATATCCAAAAACATTCTTGTGTGGGGTATAAGTACCTGAATATTAAGTGAATGGAATCCTTTCCTGTTGATGAAATCTCCTTCCTTTTCACTTGGTGCTTTGATCTTGATCTGAGTGCCATCCACGCAGCCAACAACGCTCGGAAACCCTATCAAATGCGAAGACTTAAAGGCACATTGTTCATTTCCGATAGTGATATACTTGTACAATATACCTTACCAATTTAGTTTCTACTTATTGCTTCGGAAAAGGGGGATGTAAGCAGCCAATACAACGAAGTTTAAATGTAGAAGTAGGACTTTGACAAGAATAATAGCCACAAAAGTGAAGCTTTATAAGTAACACACCGTCAAGGCTGTTGTATACATGTGCAATGCAAAACAGAGGAAAATCGGATTACAACTTTTTCTTTTTAATTAATCAAAAATACTTATCCTCGAGGACATCTACAGCTGTATAGGAACACTGAATGTGTGAACTAGATAAACATATGATAGAAGCTGAATGCATTGTCACGTTGAATCGTTGTGTGAACTCTATGTGTAATAATCCCCGTGTACATAGCACACAAACAAAAAGGAAAATAACCCGACCAGGGTAATTCACTCACCCGAGAGAAAAATATCTTGGTCTTATTATTTATTTCCTTATGTACGTGTTTATCCACTACAAACTGATATCGTGAAATATTTGTAATACCTTAAAATTAGCTTTAAAACGAAATATAATAACACACACACACACACACACACACACACACACACACACACACACACATACAAACATACATACATACATACATATATATATATATATATATATATATATATATATATATATATATATATATCAAACCTTAACATAGCAGTGCTGAAATTAATCTAACCCTGAAATAGACTGGTTCCCCTACGAAATACTCAAATTAATGCAATGCTTACCTGCAACCTCAAAAAAAGTACATTTGTACGAATCCAAGTTGACTGGGAAATTGATAAAGCGCGCAACCATGGATGATAACAAACGGCATATCACCCGAGCAGCTCTCCCTGTCGCTGACTTTGAAATCCCAAGAGACTCTACCACAATGTTGTAAAACGAGCCAGTGGCGAGAAATCTCAGGGCGGCGAGGACTTGTAGCAAATGGGGTAGGGAACAATTTCGATGGAACTGTCTCTGTATATCATCAAATACTAAGCCAACAATCCACAGAATTGTATCTGGACGAAACCGGAACCGAATGAAAACTTCATCACCTTCCAAATCCTCTAGGGGATTGGATCTATCTTGAAAAATCCGGGGACGGGGCGCTCTCCTTCTCCTACGGATGATGTTATACCGATTCAATCGGGCAACTGCGGAAGCCATATTGAAAGTGAGAAAAAAACACGGAGTTGAGACACCTTTCCATCGATCTAACTTTCTGAGCTCATAAGTGAGATCAAACTAGAAATATGAGATTATGACTGAGACGAAATTTTTTTATGGCACACCAAACTTGAGACTGAGACCAAACTCTGAGACGGTCTCAGACTTTGGTCTCAAAAGTGAGCTAGCTAAATTTTATGGCCCCGGAGTTTGATCCTTGACTCTACACGTGCTCTGTAGCAGACGATATTTTGAACAAGGAGACTGGCATGATCAGGTAAACGGAGTTATTCGCAGTCAAAATCAGTGTGCCAAGAACGGCTTAATAATCGGTATGAAACACGTCGGACAACATTTGACCCAATGCGAGGTTGTACTGACGACCTAGATCGTTATAACGACCATAATCGTCCACTTCTGCTTCATACTTAGATATTCTATTGAAAGTAGACATTAACGGCAACCTGACAACTCAACTGTATGACAAACGGGATGATTTCAGCTTCTCCATCGTCAACTTTCTATATTTATGTAGCAAAATTCCATAGTCACCCGCATAAGTGTTTATATCTCTCAGCTGATTCGATATGCAAGAGCTTTTTCTGCGTATGGTCAGTTTCTAATTCGAGACAAGCTACTGACAAACAAGTCGATGGTGCAGGGGTTTCAACAATCCCGTTTAAAATCAGCATTTCGCAAATTATATAGTCGTGATAACAGTCTAGTTTGTTAGTACAACCTAGCATTACGTCAATTGCTGTCTGACGTGTTTCATACCGATTGTTAGGCCGTTCTATGTACACTGATTTTGCCTACGAACACCTGTGTATACCTGATCAAGATATAGGGCTCGGGGTATGACCTGTCGACAGGGGATGCTTACTCCTCCTAGGCATCTAATCCCAACTCAAGTTTAGCCCTGATTCAGAGTTTTGGGGCCAAATTTAAAACTTCATGAGAGTTTATATCATCCCACCTCCGGTGTATCCAGGGGTCCGTGTTTGCCCAACTATCTATTTTGTATTGCTTATAGGAGTTATGAGATCGTTCACTGTTTACTATCTTCACCTATGATTAAGTCTTCTAATCTTACATTCCTGATGTCAATGTCTAAAAAAAGTAGATAATTCTTGCTGATCAATAATAGAATGATCATGTAACTGCTGACTACAAAATGAAATGAAATTAATAGATTTAATAATTATTTTTATCTTATTAAGAAACATCTAATCTGCTAATGGTACAGGAATTACTCATACAAAGTTTTGATAGATGCTTACATGTATCTTGTAATGGCACTTACATATTTGCTTACTGTCCAGTGATGTTATGAAAGAGGGGCAAATTAGATAATGATATAGTACTCATGGATATGAATTAACATCACCAAGACATTAGACACCTTTAATGCTAGCTGTGCACTTCTAGTTTTGATATTCAGCCAATCTTCACAGTTAGAAGTACCGTGCTTACAGACGTAATGGCATCACAATAACATTGTAAAATGCGTAACTCAATCGAAACATTTCCATTGAAAGCTTTTTAAACCTAATCACCGAGAGCATAACATTTTCAAACAAACACTTATAATGTTAAATGAAATTTGAAGGTAATTCAAGGACGCAAACAAGCTAAGAAAATTTCTAAACATTCATCTCCATGTTTCACGAATTTCTACATTCACTTCGTAAAAAGTGAAATAACTTATCTTAATCATAAATATACTTAAAATACGCATTACAGTTAGGAGGCAGGGTGATTTTAATAAAAAACACATATTTTCGCAAAGGTTTAATTTTAAGATCATTTTATTTTCTTTATTGAAAATACACAGCTAGGTACTTCGTTACTAGCTTGAACATACGGATGTATATTTTATAGCTGGGGAAAAAATTAGAAATTCATTTTAAAATTAAAGGTATAGGGTCTAAGATATTGGTAAAACTTTGCATGATCTTAAAAGGTGGCAAAATTAAAGATCATCGCTAGAAAATCACAGAAACTTCTTCAGAATGTTTAAAAACACATTGGATAATATAGTAATTACGAAATAATTACCTGTTCTCATTTGCCTAAACTGGTAGCCTGTTGACTTCGCATATCTTATGTTTGTCTGTAGTCACCAATCATTGGGGTACCAGTTTGATATATTGTCCTCCAGACAAACATTTTATTAAATGCTAAAACGTCAAATTGACTTCAATTTCAAAGCGCTGCAGATATTGATAACTCATAATCAATACTGCATTTTTTTTAAAGTTCTTCTTGCAAAATATTGTGATGTCATTTTTTAGATAAAAGAGAGACCCTATGCCTTTAAGGATTATCTCCCTTATCCATACATCTGATCCTTAGATGAATTTGGTTCCAGTTTTTGTCACTGGCTTTCCTTTTAGCTCTTAAAAGATTATTGTTATTTCGAATTTTCAAAATTTCGACTTGAGCATCACTAAAAAGACATTATTTCTCGAAATGCACATCTGGTGCATCAAATTTGGTACCGTATAAGTTTTACATTACGACCCCTTGGTCGAGGCCTCTGTCACATATACGGTGTACATGTTTATATAGTATGTTTTCAGTTATCCTGAAGAGGACCTCGCTAGTCAAACACCCTTCAGAGAACCCAACAATACCTGTATTTATTCACCTGAGTTTAGGATTTCACTCTCTTTGGACGGTGTTCCACGCATTACAGTAGCACGGGTTCCTGCAAATTCTCTTTTTGTCAAACTCCTAAGTTTAAATTAGAAATTCGTAACAGACACGACTTCTGAAGTGAGTAAAACATTTTACTTTTACATTTTCTCTTTGTTAATTTTACGGTCCTGGGATAACTGTTGTTTCAAAGTGTTAATAACTATGTTTGATAACTTATTTTGTTTGTATAGTGTTTATTTACACTGCATGAAATTTGGCGTTTACAGATATTATATTTCATTAAACTTATATTATTCGTGAAGTTTCAGATTTGATTCGAGTTTACAGTAAATTTATACGTGTCCGTAAAATGAAATTTAATTTCCAATTTTATTCCATGTATAATGCAGATTTAATGTTAGTAAATTTCATTTATAATATGAATTTAATAACCATTTTAAATTTTATCCCATATGACACAAATGTATACGTTTCTATCAAATATGTATGGTTTCAAGTAGATCTTATACACGCGCACTGCTTGTACAATATTCATATTCTACTGTCCAGACAGTCCGACCTGCACTACGCAAATGTTGCGCATAAGTTACATGTACCCCCGCTTGATAAATACAAGAATTTAAGATATTAAATACTACAGAATGTATATATGAACTATACACAATATAAACGAGTATTCAAACCCTGTTGTCAGTTTATAATTCTAGCAAGAATCCAAGTACAGATTTTCTATATCAATTTCATAATGAACAGGCCTTGGTTTCAGTGTTTATTTGCAATGTGTGTTATTCCCCCGTGCAACCGATCAAGAGGAGATACGTGCTCCTGATTCAATAAGCACCCGCCCTTACCTCTGTTGTGTCCAGAGGAACACGTTTGCCCTACTCTTAGTACTCTTTGTGGATTTATGAGAATAATCACTGTTCATTACATTCACTTTTTCATGCACCATATGCTTTAGCAATGGGTTCAGCATTAGCGTTCATATTCCTCAAAAATGTTCACCCTGTTAGTAATAATCACATCACAACAAGTATAAACAATGGTTTACTGCACATTTCAATAGTTTTTAAAAGTATATATATCATAAGTATAAATTACAAGTGTAAATGTTCAAATGAAATCATTTGAAAAGTTTTGTATTGATATTAAAAATTCCAAGAATACATCCTTCCATTCAACTGGCAAAGGACGAAACATCCTTACGAGAGACACTAATTAGTTAACTGGCGCATGCCGAAACATCCTTTCGAGAGACATTAATTAATAAAAACCGCCGTAGGACGAAACATCCTTCCGAGAGACATTTGTCAACCGGCGCAGAATGAAACATCCTTCCGAGAGATATTTATCATCTGGTGCAGGACGAAACATCCTTCCAGAGATATTAGTTAACCGGCGGATGACTATACATGAACATCTTCAAACATTACATTGTCATTTACCACAAAATGACAAAACTAACTTAAAAAATCTTTCAAGTATTTGCTAAACAAGTATACCTTACTGAAATGAACATACTTCATGTACATTGTGAAATGTTGCTTTAAAACATCATATATTCACATCTTTGATATTGGGACAAATGTAAGAAACATCTTTATTCTGAACCCTTCCATCTGCACAAATATATTTACAGATGATTCTCCGTACAGGAATAAATGCAGATGGTCCAAAAGTGTCATATAGGTCAAGAGGTATATTTATTTATTAATCTGGTCTACAGGGAGGATAAACAATTCTAACAATTAAACATTATAACTACATGATACCATACAAATGTATATCCTTTGTGCATATGATCTTATAAGGATTTCTATATTGACATTGGTCTGGACATTCCTCATAATAATACCGATGGCAAATGCACTGCACAACAAGTATGCCATATATGGGAAGTAAATTGAAACAGTATAAAATATTGTCCCGAACACAGAGGGTACCAAGGGTAGTGCCTGTGCTAACTGCCAAGTCAATCAGACTGGAAAGCTTGTACATGTACCCTAAGTATTCGAGACAGCTTATTTATAGTAAATAGGCATGCATGTGACTCGAAAATGAACTAATGGACACAAATAATTCGTAAATTACTTCTCTTCATTTATTTTGATTTGAACCTATTCTATTGTATAATAGAGCTACATACAAATGGATTGGATACGTATAAGTCCTTGCAATTTAATGATCCTCTCCAATATACTTCAACATAATGCGTCTATAAACTAGAAGACTGCCATTTATTTTAATATTGTATGTATCACCAGCTGTACATAGCACTGCACCATGAGTCTCCTTTATTATCCCCCACAATATTTATTGTGAGAGGGGAAAAGTATCAACAGGACTGATTCGATTGATTTAATACTTCACATTTAGTTTTATAATCAAGGGTAGGACAAACCAACTAATATTCTTTCGCAACAAATTTTTGTGAAATTCGAGAGAACTTTAATGTGACAAATATTTCTCTTCATATTCTGTCCTTCATTTGCAAATACAAAATGGTTACCAGTATCATACAGCAATTTATATATTTATGAAAGTGTTTCACTAAGCTTGCATCTATTTTTTTATACAATGAAATCATACAATATTTATCCTGATTGAAAAAAACAATTGATGATCTGGCAAAGGAAGTTAAAGAAATTAAGAAGCAGACAAAACAAATACCCGAAAAGACCCGAAAACAAGAGTCCAGCCTCTTTGTACCTCCACACATAAGAGTAAGTGTGTATATATATACATGATACCAGTACTTTTATAACAGAATAGAGGTTAGAGCTAAGGGAAAGTCGTTACAGTAGGAAAACCAGTTTTATACTAGCCCAGATAGCATGACTATATTGGGCCAACGTTGGTAAATGGTTATATTGTTGGCCGATGGTTGGCGTTGGGCATACAACGTTGGCACAATGTTGGCCCAATGCTAACATGCTGCTTTTTACTTTTCGTCACACTTAAGTCGGGAAGACAATGTTGGCCCAACAACGGCGCTATGTTAGCAATGTGCGCCCTAGAGTATTTTTTTTTTACGTTGGAATAGTTGTGTTGGGCCAACGTTGGCCCAACGCTGGAAATGTACTTGATACCTGACATTAAACAGGATATCGTCATACATTTATTTTAAAAATCGCATATAATAGTTACGATAAATTACCACGTAAAAAATATTTTAAATACATATATATGTGATATCACAATGATTGGATATCTTTTATAAATATGCTAGAACATGAAATAAGTGGGGGTTGGGGTTGGCTTAAAATTAAAGAAATGAAAAGACGCCAAACACTTAACCTGTAAAATCTTTGAAACATTGATTATATAATTTCGCTAAAGTGCCGATTTTAGGGGGCACATTCTGAGATAAGAGAAAGTTTCTCTGTTTAAGAAATTAGGTCAACATCATCAGTGCTTCTCACAGCAGGAGACTGGCCAGTTTCCTTGGTAACTGCGAAATCTAATATATCGAGATGGTCAGCACGTGTATCCATTTCACAAATTTCGCATTTGAGGTGCTTAATTGGTGCACACGGATATTTTTGTTGGATTAAAGAAATTTGGATATACTACTTCGCAAGACAATATGTAAGTACATCTTGTTATTCAATGTGTGATTTTTCTAACTTTTTTTTTACTGAAATACACGTTCCGGGCTGTATCTACAGTATATATATATATATATATATATATATATATATATATATATATTACATAATGTCAGGCTTACATTCAAAAGAACGTATTTACATATTTTTTTTTAATATGATGTACAATTCCAAAGAATGAATTATACTTTACTTATACTGTTTTCCGAAGTAAATCATTAAGAATGTCCCAATTTTCCAATTTTACTACTTTCGTCTTTTTCCGCCTCACCTTTTAAGATATCACGTGATTTGCCGGTCACATGATTTAGTAATGGATATACTACTTCGCAAGACAATATGTAAGTACATCTTGTTATTCAATGTGTGATTTTTCTAACTTTTTTTTTTACTGAAATACACGTTCCGGGCTGTATCTACAGTATATATATATATATATATATATATATATATATATATATATATATATTACATAATGTCAGGCTTACATTCAAAAGAACGTATTTACATATTTTTTTTTAATATGATGTACAATTCCAAAGAATGAATTATACTTTACTTATACTGTTTTCCGAAGTAAATCATTAAGAATGTCCCAATTTTCCAATTTTACTACTTTCGTCTTTTTCCGCCTCACCTTTTAAGATATCACGTGATTTGCCGGTCACATGATTTAGTAATGGCCGATGTTGATTTTTTTTTCTCACATATGTGAAATCTTCAATTTTTGAATGCATTTATCTTGTGCATGCGAGGGGGGGGGGGGGGGGCTGGAAAACTATTTGGCTGTCAAGTAAATTATAAGTTGTCATTTTGTCCCATTTCAAAATTGTAAAATATTGCTTTTCACCTCTCAGTTGTAAGTAATCAAAAGAAACTTGAGATAAATCAATCGCAATATATATGATGCTATATATCATGCTGTATTTATCTAAAGTAATAATGTATATAAGGCTAAGCCTTATTTCAAACTCGTGTACAGGGTTTGCGCTATGTTTAAAAATAAACGTTTGAGATTTTTTAAAACCAGAGTAACAAAGTGCTTGAATTTTTTAAAAAAAATCATTTTTTAATATTTTTATTGTCTTAATTGCACATGTATTATAAAACAGTGTACACAAAAGGCTTAAAAAGTGTTCTTTCATCGCAGGTCAATCTTTCCGTTTTGGTTTTTTTTTTTCCCACGCCACTGCATATTCAAATTTTTCAAAGACACTTTCTAAATTATTCATATTGGTTTTTTTTAAATCTATTTTGCTGACTATCTCTTTTCACAGAAAATGAACAAGTACTCAAGGGGTAAAGGGACGTCATATTGGTCAATTAGAAGACGTGTTCAACAAAGCAACATCAAGTTCTACAGTTTCACTATTTGACAAAAGCCCCACTAGCTCAGGTACTTACATGATATCATTCTGTGCTGATTCCATTTTTTTAAATAAATGATATCAAAACCATACATACATTTTGGACTAATTGCATGTCTGTCTTAATATACAGTAACAGAAAAGAAAATCCTAAACTGTTTGGAGAAACTTATGGCAAACGTGGAGGAAATAAAAGTACAGACCCACCTAAATACGCAGCTTCTGCAGGCCACAATCACAAAGATCGATAGACTTGAAAGCCGTCCTGCTCCTGGTACAGAGGAGCCCGACACTACACTGCAGTTAGATGTATGTTTTCCACTGGGAAAACAAGAAGATATACAGAAGCTGGAGGACCTCTTGCAGAGTAAAAACACGTGTAAAACTATGGTAGGTTACTGATCTTTTTTTTTTTATTATTGAAACATATACATGTATTTTTTTATTTAAAAAAAAAAAAACCTGCAAAATTATGTTCATCTTAAGATATTGTATTTTGAATTATCAATACATGGAATAGTATATACACTTGACTCTCTATCAATATTTACAATGTGCAGGTGAGATCATTATCAACTATTGGTGGTGAAAACACGAAAAGTTCAGTAAGGAGACTACTTTCCCACATGATCACCACAAAACTAGCAATAAACATGAACTGGATGGGAAAAAGGGGGAAAATTGCCTTCTCTTCACTGAAATTACTGGAAATATTGAAAGGTATGTAAAGTGTGTGTGTGTGTGTGTGTGTGAGAGAGAGAGAGAGAGAGAGAGAGAGAGAGAGAGAGAGAGAGAGAGAGAGAGATATTTCATGAACAATCTTTGAGAAATAAACACTTTTGATGAACATTCTTTTATCTATTTTAATCAGAAACAGTGAGGAAGAATCGCCTCTGTGCTAATGCAACAGATCTAGACGTGGAAATTTTCAACGTGGCAAAAGACTGGTTTCGCTTTGCTTGTGATAGAGATGGGGGACGAAGGAGAAGGGCAGAGGAAAAGAAACTTCAAATTCAAATTCAAGCGGAACAGAATGAGAGTGAGCTTGAGGATGAGACCAATAAATGAATAGATTCTTTGTAACACGCGTATTACCGCTCTTAATACTTACATGTAATAGAATATGAACAATTTCCTTGTTAATTTTGTAATTGTATCGGATACCTTCTTTTTCATTTGTGTAACTGAATTTTTTAACTCTTTTAAAGTAATACACTAAACATTAATAAAATATTAGGCAAATGAAGATCCCTTTCAATTTGAATAGTTATTAACTTTGTTGTTGCAGAGTTCTGAGACTTCATTTTTATATTTAATATTTTATGTCATTCCGTATAGAGTTATGGAACTTTTTAACTTTTTAATATGTACTTTTTATGTCATTCCTGCCTCTGAAATATATATTACAGGTCCTTTTCTGACTTGTCAGTTTTCTAGTTATTATGTACATATATCATGATACTTGTAGATGAATATATATTGCATATGTCATTAAGATTTGTTCATTTTGCTTTTCAAAGGAATAAGCTAAGAAAACATTACTTTTTCGGGAATAGTTTGTCTTCATTGAATCGACATGCTTCTCCCCATTAACTTTCACTGCTTTGTTAGAGAAAAGGTGTGTCAAAAGAGGAAAGAAGCAATGTTTAGGGCAGCCTACTGGGAAAATTCCAGGTTACATACCCATCAATGTGTGAAGTAGTTTTATATTATGCCAAGACAATCTTACATCATCACAGTGAAATGCTAGCTTTGTATCAAAATATATATTTTTATACCCCCCGCAAGTTGTGGGGGGGGGGGTTATACTGGAATCGGGTTGTCCGTCTGTCTGTCCGTCCGTCCGTCTGTAGACGCAATGGTTTCCGGACTCTAAAGCATTATCCTTTCCACCTACCGTCACCATATCATACACATGGACTACCCATGGGATGAAGATGTTCCCTATCGATTTTGGGGTCAAAAGGTCAAAGGTCAAGCGCACTGGACATCGAAGTAGCAATATGGTTTCCGGGCTCTAAAGCGTTATCCTTTCCACCTACAGTCACCATATCATACATATGGACTACCCATGGGATGAAGATGTTCCCTATCGATTTTGGGGTCAAAAGGTCAAAGGTCACGCGCACTGGACATCGAAGTAGCAATATGGTTCGGTTTGTCATGCCATTTGTTTTTTACACTCAGAAAAGAGGTAGTTTATACCTATTACCAACACCCTTTGGGAGATTGGGGTAAGCGGGGGGTATTCTTAGTGAGCATTGCTCACAGTACCTCTTGTTATATAATATTTCCTTTCATGAGTTTTATATGATTTTTGTGTGATAGCATAGTGTGTGTGTGTGTGTGTGTGTGTGTGTGTGTGTGTGTGTGTGTGTGTGTGTGTGTGTGTGTGTGTGTGTGTGTATCTAGTCATATTTACCTTCAATTTGTTTAGTAATGTAGTTTATACTCATGTGAGCGGTTGTTGGACTCGACATTGTGATAGGCTTTAATAGTATGATTGCATTGTATTGGATGGTATTTGTCTTCATTTCATACATTTCTTAAATGTCTGGGACATATTTCTGAATGTAATCCTTTTTGGTATTCCTGTATTATTTTGATATTTTTAATAGCAATATTTTTTTCACATTGTACCGTAATATTGTTCATTACATATAGTTTTTCTTATATATGAATTTACATCCCAGGCAAGATGTTATGTGAAATAAAAAAATGAAATAAAAATATTAATTATTCATGCCTTTTCTTTCTAAGGCAACTAATTCATGATAACTTTTGTGAATTTTCACAGAAAGAAGCTTACTATATAGCTCGCATGCTTATACCTATCTAAACTTCTCCTAAAGTGAAGTTTAACTCTAGCTTATATGGAAGCTTTATAGAGATGCAGAATAATTCTGCGAAACTCCAATTAAGTTTAATATGGATGCATTATACGCCAAATTTTGCGTAATTTGACGTTTAATATTGCTTACAGCTGTAAATGTGAAATTCAATGGAGGAAAATATGTGAAACTTCAAGTAAAATGAAGTTTAATATGGGTGGATTATACGCCAAACTTCGAGTATACTGACATTTAATATTGCTTAAATGTCAAATTTAATGGAGTAAAATATGAAAATACGTGAAACGGCAAGTAAAATGAAGTTTAATATGGGTGGATTATACGCCAAACTTCGAGTATACTAACGTTTAATATTGCTTAAATGTCAAATTTAATGGAGTATAAATATGAAAATACGTGAAACTTCAAGTAAAATGAAGTTTAATATGGGTGGATTATACGCCAAACTTCGAGTATACTGATGATTAATATTGCTTAAATATCAAATTTAATGGAGTATAAATATGAAAATACGTGAAACTTCAAGTAAAATGAAGTTTAATATGGGTGGATTATACGCCAAACTTCGAGTATATTGACGTTTAATATTGCTTAAATGTGAAATTTAATGGAGTAAAATAAGATGATTAAATTCTCAACTAGACGTAAAATGACGTTTAATTTTATTTAAACATGGCATTTACTTGGCATATAATCGACATTAAACGTCGTTAAATTTCGGCGTTTACGGAAAATTATACGCCACTGGATACGCAAAGTAAATTTGACATTTAATTTTCTATTAAATGTGCATTTTACGTTTAAATTTGACATTTAATTGGGGAATAATTGGTGTTTAATTTTATATTAAACGCAATTTTTCGTGCAGTGTTATTTAGGAAATAGTAGTGAGTAGAACGTATTCGTATGACTCTCGTATTTTTAATATCATAATTTGAATGCAATTCATACTGATTCTAAAGTGTGTAAGTTACAGTTCATATAGTTTTTCTAGTGAACTAAGTGTGTAATCTGTGAAGTAAGCATTTTTTGCTAGTTTACGTAATGCAGCGCTGCCTCATGTAATTACATAAGTTCTCCTAAGTATGGTGGATTATGTGAGTAATGACTTGTATAAATGTGTGTGTAACTTAATGTGTATTTATTGTGTATGTAGGTCCGGTGTGATGACTTATGATACTTGGTGTTCAACATAAACCAGACCAAATGTAAACATGCATTCTAGTAACGAATATCTGAGCCAACAATGGATAATGACTATGTACACTATGTCTGCAATATAAAGTGAAAACGTTTGAAATCTTGTTTTGATTGTTAATCCTGTAACAGCCTATGCTTGTGGGCCGTTAGTCCTCGGGGGTCTCTACGGCCCAGCAGCTAAGTACTTCGTTACTAGCCTGAAAATATGGATGCATATTTAATTGCTGGGATAAAATTAAGAAATTCATATCAAAATGAAGGATTATCTCCCTCATGCATAGCACTTATCCTTGGACGAATTTGGCTCCAGTTTTTTTGGCATTCTAGTTTTCCTTTTAGCTCTTACAAGTTTATTGTTATTTCGAATTTCCAAAATTTTGACTTCAGCATCACTGAAGATACTATTTGTCGAAATGCCATATTTTTGGTTCCGGGCACACATTTTTAGAAATGTGAATTCACCGTGGACCATCGTTACCATCGTTACCATGGTGAAAAGATTCAGTAACGCAGGGGTTCCAGATTTTTTAATATGCCTCATACTTTGAATGAAAGTAATTACTTTTCTCAAACACTCGTCTGTGCGTTCCGTGCGATGTGTGTTAGACAAAGAAAACTCTCATTTATGCTGGGGGTTTTTTCTTTTGAGAAAAATAAATAGACCAATCGCTTCAAAAATATATTGGGCATCCTCGAGTTAAAAATTGAAAATGAGAGATAAAGAGAGACTGAGAAACAGCCCGATTGTATATATCTATCTATTTATCTTTATGTCTGCCTGTCTGTCTGTACGACTGTCTGTCTGTCCGGCCATCCATTCATTTATCTTTATGTCACACGTTATTCGTTTGTTCCTATTTGCCTCTCATTAAAAAAATGTCCCCTTTTGAAATCTCAATATTATGTTACCAATTTGTAGAATTTTTTTATATTCATTTCTTGACCATATACGAATGCCAAAGTAGTTTCATATGTAATCCTTGCCTTACAGATTATAATTCAAATTGATATTAGTAAAAGAAGCAAAGATAACATAAGTCAACAGTTACGGCCAACCTTTATCTGGGTTTTCTTATCGTTTTTCTTTTTTTATGATTTCAGCTTCTCCATCGTCAACTTCCCACATTTATGTAGAATATTCCATTATCACCTGCATATGGTGTTTATATATCTCAACTGATTCGATATGCAAGAGCTTGTTCTGGGTATAGTCAGTTTTTAAATCGAGGTAAGCTACTGACAAACAAGTTGATGGTACAGGGATTTCAACAGTCTCGATTGAAGTCAGCATTTCGCAAATTCTATGGTCGTTATAACGATCTAGTTCGTCAATACAACCTCGCATTGGGTCAAATGCTGTCTGACGTGTTTCATACCGCTTGTTAAGCCATTGTTGGCACACTGATTTTGACTGCAGATAACTCCGTTTACCTGATCAGGATATGGGGCTCACGGCGGGTGTGACCGGTCAACAGGGGATGCTTACTCCTCCTAGGCACCTGATCCCACCTCTGGTGTGTCCAGGGGTCCGTGTTTGCCCAACTATCTATTTTGTATTGCTTGTAGGAGTTATGAGATTGATCACTGTTCGTTATCTTCACCTTGCATAGTTACCATCATCATTGTTCTTCTTCATTTAGGGATTGAAGTATGAAAAAGTTGCTGTGTATTGTTAATATTTCTTTATCTAGTAACGCATTTACAAAAACATAAAGCACGGGAGGATAACCTTTTATCAATACAAAATCAACGATAACAATTTTCATTTTAAAATTCAGCGTCATACATCTTAATTGGGATGTCTGTAATTGCAGTTACAGTTGCATCTTATCATATTGACCCAGTGACTATGTATCATGCATGGGGGCATTTTGATATGTGAATATTCAACAGCAAAGCAATAATTGTAATCGTCAACAAATAACAATTTGTATCTACCTGGCGGAATGAGCTTCATTAGTTTTATCTCTTCAATTAATTCCTCCATTGATGTCTTTAAAAAAGATTGTTCAGCTTCCAGAGTTTCTACTTTCACTTCTAAGTCTGCATTTCTTTGTTTAAAGAACGACAACTCCTTGTCACGTGTGTGTCCTTCCTTGTAAACACCATTCAATCTCCTCTCGAAAATGTAAGCAGCTCCCAACGTAAACGCTAGAAATACTCCTATAACACCGTATTTAACAGTGTCATCCATTTTAAGACTCCAAAATAATACCGTATGGTTTATTTATGGATCACTGAATGTGAAGCTTATCTATGGCCACTGTTATCTACCTGGAATTTACCTGGCCAAAAGATAAGGATGCTATGTGGAATTAGGGTAGTTTCGTCCCGATTACCTATTCGCACCGAGTCGATTCGCCCCTTTACCTGTTTGCGTTAAGTAGATTCGTCCTCAGTGGTTTCGTCCCACAGTACGTAATGGATGTTCATCTACAGCAACAGTGGTTGGGACGACTGATCAGTGCATACTCTCCTTTCACGATTAGCAATTCAATTGAAATTAACGAATGTAATATATTAATTTACCGACGTGCAAGTTATGTCCATGTTTATTATTATACCAACATTTAAAACCATAGAACACAAATCATAATGTTATACACCAGTCACGATGTCAACACAATGTAAAGGACATGTTTCCTGCAGACTTGAAAACTACATGTACCACTAGGGTCGTCCAACAACATTGATAATATTGTAAAGAACGCATACAAAATATTGGATTACTTGAATATCTAAAAAAAAAAAAAAAAAAAAAAAAAAATCTATAATTTCAGTTTCCAAGGATATTCTATCTCAAACATATGTAGTAATGCGTAGTATCTATATATGAATAAGCTGCTACAATATATACATGTATAAGTTTTGGGCTTCCAAAGTCTAGCGGTATGAAACACACGTCAGCTCTGGGGGAAGGCAAGGCAGCAACTGATTAATGTTTAGAAGTGTTAAAAGTTACAGAAATTCAAACCCTATCTAAGATACAGCATTGATTTCCACTACATTCTTCTCCATTTTATTTAAAATCATTGCATACTAAAACTCATTGAAATGTTTTGTGTTTTAACGACACACAATAAATAAAACTGATGTAAACAATCAGACTATGTACAAAATCCTACAGGTGTGTACAAAATGTAACTTAAATCAATGCAAGTGAGAAATTATCCCTAAAGTAATATGTTTCATTTTCACCATGAAGAAACAAACTCATCCCTGTATAGCTAAATATAAAAGATAGGTCCCAAAGAATTCTTCAAAATATTCTATTGTGAATGGTGAAGATAACGAACATGAAGCTTACAACTTAGAACAATTTAACAATGTAAACAGATGTTGGTCCTACCTAGGTGTTCTACATGCAATATGAATTTAATATGGATTTCATAATATACTGAAGGAAGCATCGAAAAATTTGACGTTTCCCTATTAGTACAGTGTGTGAATATGTCTTCCTACAGAATATATGAACTGGTTAATTTTGAGCTTGGTTACTGAATGTTACGTTTGTTTTAAATTTTACAGGTGGTCGAGGCCTTGGGGTATTTGAGTTAGCTGACGAATGACCCACTTCCGCAGCTACTGAGAGATTACAGCGCGATATCTGAATGTAAATGAATGTAGGGAAGGTTTTCTGGATCTTGATTAAAAACCGTTCCTTGCGCATTGTCCATTTTTTCCGCATTAATAGCATTCTCTTTGTTTCTGGGATATTGAAACTAATGGAGATGTACATCTTTGGCTTTTCGTCTCTGGTGATCTGTCTCTTTGTTGTCTATCTTCAGATAATATCTTAAAACAATTCTTTGATTAACCTTTCCTGTTCTTTCTGTTCATACTCTAAAGTTTCTGTTGACTTTGATGGTAGTGAACAGTTTTCTTTATGTGGATTTAGTTCCCCTGTTACAAATTCACAATCCTTCCTTTCTACTGTCTCATCAACATGGTCCAGGGTAACACTTTTCACTTCATTTTTGGCTTCAATATCCAGATTTTGATCAACAATGGCACATTTCATGAAAGGTGAAGATAACGAACAGGGATCAATCTCATAACTCCTATAACCAATACAAAATAGATAGTTGGGCAAACATGGACCCCTGTGTTTGATGGCTTTATTCAATGTTGTATTAATCTTTATCTAAAGTTACAATCACAGTTTTCCTGTCATTACAGCCCCAGGGAAATACATCAATTGTAACTGTGCTTTTGAAATAATCTGCTTAACTGCTGTAACCAATCGTAGCCAAAATTTGATCAATTGTTTCCCCTGAATACTGTTTTATATTTTGTAAATGTTGTTTGATACTATGTGACCAATCATTTTCTCTTAGAGTTTGAACAGTTTCTAAGCCTGAATTAAAGAATTTAGCCCTTTTTCTTAAACATTATATCTCATCTCCGAGCTTTTTATCGACATTATGATTTTGTGCATGTTCTATTTCTTTCCGGCTCTTACTAAACAGTTCATTTTTGTCATTCAACTCTCTTTTTATACCATCTATTTCTTTGATCAAGATCCCCGTGTCTTCAGCTAACCTAAAACTGTTTTAGCACTGCACACTCACTTTGTATGCCTTCAAAAACTATGTAAAACTGATACGGTACCAATTTTAATGCACCAGATGCGCATTTCGACAAATAATGTATCTTCAGTGATGCTCAACCGAAATGTTTGAAATCCGAAATAACTATGAAGTTTTAGAGCCAAATATAGCCAAAAACAGCGTGCCAAAAAACTGGAGCCAAATTTCTCCAAGGATAAGAGCTATGCATGAGGGAGATAATCCTTATTTTTGAAATGAATTTCTAAATTTTATAACAGCAATTAAATATATATCCGTATTTTCAAGCTAGTAACAAAGTACTTAGCTACTGGGCTGTAGAGACCCTCGGGGACTAACGGTCCACCAGCAGAGGCCTCGACCCAGGGGTCATAATGTAAAACTTATATTTCCTTAATCTCTAGCATCATCTCCCTTATCATCTATCTTTATTCATTTATCTTTGATTCTTAATTTACCCTGTAACACTCTTCTTTGAAATTTCAAACCCAATTTTTTTTTATCATGGCATATTCTGTATTTGCTTCATGAAAGTTGAAGATAATGAGCAGTGATCAATATCATAACTCCTATAGGAAATACAAAACAGAGAGTTGGGCAAACACGGACCCCTGGACACACCAGAGGTGCGATCGGGTTCTGTTGTTTGGTTTGTTAATTTCCACTGAGGTGCCATCAAGGGCTCCTACTGCAAATAGTATCTATGACCAATTTTTGGTCATAGTTTGTCATCCATCAATATTTGGTCATTTTATATAGGTTGAAAGTAAAGTGAAAAAGGATTGAATAAGAGGGTATAGTTCGTCTTTGTAGAAATACTTGCATTTAAAATCGTGGTAACAACATAATATGAATAACAAAACTCTATTTCTGCTAGAAAGATGTGATTTGTTTCTTTTGAAGGAATTGATTTCACGTAGTTGATTGCTTAATTCAGTTAAGGTTTCGGGTGTCTCCCCTGTCAGCTGATCAAAACCGATACGGTTTTTTGAGAACAAATCCAAATTATTCAGTGATATTAACTACACAAGTTTACACATTAATTATGTCACATAAGCCATAAGTTCGTCACATGTGCTATAAATACATGTGCTGCCGGTCGACAGGGGATGCTTACTCCTCCTAGGCACCTCATCCCACCTCTGGTGTGTCAAAGGGTCCGTGTTTGACCAACTCTCTTTCTTGTATTGCTTATAGGAGTTATGAGATTGATCACTGTTATCTTCATCTTTCACACATCCATATTCATACAATGTCATATACTATAAACTATTCACTAATTGTTAAATATATGGGCTGGAAAATGAACAGAATGAAGACATAGATGACTATAATTTGTGTTAATTGGAAAGTATACAAAACAGACACCAATTCTCTAACAATATTATTTTTCCGAGTGATGCTCAAATGACCACGAAAGTGAAAAGCTAAATCTATTTGCACCACAAGCACAAAATATATAGTGAACAGTAAAAGTAAAGTTGTGAATGTATATCACGTCAAGATCATCATCGTTAGAGTAAAAAAATTTCGGTCAAGATTATCATTACTGTTAGAGTCAACAGTAGCCTGTAGAATGTTCGGACAGTGGCCGTGCGCCGTGACATGAACAAAACTCGGTGTTATCGACAATTATTAGATTGTCGGCAGTCAAGGTCTGTACAGTACATATGAGTGAGATTGCGGACTTCCACTGTAGCTGATTCCATGGTATAAAGTACTGGTTCAAGCTGATCATTTGACACATACTATCTGTTGCCGTTCAGATTGGCAATGTGACTTTGACACCAGATGTTGGTCAGATACCTTGCTCTGAGGACATCCTGTAAGCATCTTCTGTTAGTGGCAAATGTGAAGCAGGTTAATTTGATTATGGTGTAGATTTATAATGCAGGTTTGTTGTATGTGGTCGACCCTCGGTTAATTTGTCTGTTGTCGAGGCCTAGAAATACCAAAGCTGGTCCAGGGAAGAACATGTCTTTGCTTTCGTTCCATACAATTTGAGGACATAAGAACGTGTGAAAGACACATCTTGTTTGGCTTATGGTCAGTTTTTAAATCGAGACAAGCTACTGACAAACAAGGTGATGCTACAGTGGTTTCAGCATTCAGCTGTTTCGTTTAAAGTCAGTATTTTACAAATTCTATGGTCGTCATAACGATCTAGTTCGTCAATTCAACCACTCATTGGGTCAAATGCTGTCTGACTTGTTTCATACAGATTGTTAGGCCGATTTTGGCTACAGATTACCCTGTTTACCTGATCAAGATATAGGGATCCTGGCGGATGTGACCGGTCGACAGGGGATACTTAGTCCTCCTAGGCACCTGATCCCATCTCTGGTATATCCAGGGGTTCGTGTTTGCCCAACTTTCTAATTTCTATTCTATTATCTGACACATTAATGATATTATTGAGGAGGATGGTACTTTTTTAGCTATGAAACTTTTATTGCTACTTATCCAAATGTAAAAATTAACTTCTTGGAATATGCAAGTATTATTCATGCTATAAAAACTTGGATTCAGCAGTCAGGTACAGACACTAACTTTAAAAGATTACCAAATCCTTTTATTAGAAAAAACATTTACAATGTACTGAAGTGTAAAAAGTCAAAGTTTTTTATGAATTTTTAAACACAATCTCTTCAGTGACTGCAGGTACAATAAAATGGAGTCAGCTTTTGGATATTGATTACAGAGAATGGAAAATTTTCAATACACTACCTTTTAAAATAACTAATAACTGCAAACTCCAATGGTTTCAATACAGAATAAATAACATGATTTTAGCAACAAATTCGTTTCTATTCAAAATTAAAAAAGTAAATTGTAAAATGTGTACGTTTTGTCACAGAGAGGAAGAGACAATAGAACATATAATGTGGGAATGTGATTGTGTTCAACTTTACATAGAGGATAAAACAAACTTTCATATAGTTTTTACGAAAAAATATTTTATTTTAGGTACTCCTGGTAAAACGTTTTGTATGCAAAATACTCTTATCCTTTGGTTGAAATACTATATTTATACAACAAGATGTACTGAGAAATCATTGAACATTCGTTTTGCAATATCCTACATAAAACTCTTTCATGAAACACAAAAATTCCTATTTTACAAAAATGGTGATAGCAAAAAATTTGATACCCAGTGGAACAGATGGAGCCTGATCTTTACTTAACTCTCTCTCTCTCTCTCTCTCTTTCTGTGTGTGTGTGTGTGTGTGTCTCACATACATGATCCTTGGTATGCATATATTGAACATATATTATGATATATACAGATTGTTTACAAACAAAGACAAAAAACAAAAAGAGTTATAAGATTGATCACTGTTTGTTTTCTTCACCTTTCATTTGTTTCCACGTTAGTCAGTATTCAAAAGGTTGTCAGTGAATGTATGTCCTTTCCAACATGTTCCTGCAGTTTTGTGTCAGCAACTCGCTTTCCTATTTGGTATAAACTGCTTGTGCTATCACATTCAAAAAGTGCAGGTGCTGCTGGGAGACTTTCAAAGAACTTCACACCAAGTTCTGCCAAAATGGAATGAACAGGGATGTAAAGTTGATTGTCGACTGTTATGGCCTGCCAGCATATAAACAAAATCAGTAAGCACATTATCACTACAATAGCATAATACTACCAAAAATATATGTTTGTTTCCTGGGTTACATGTTCCTGGACTCAAAGCTGCTGACTTGGATTTGTTTCTGACCAAATTTCCGGAGAAAAATTATTTCCGGATCGGAATGTGTTTTAATTCGATCTGGGTTAGCTTCTAAACAAAGCAATAATAATAATTGCAAAAACTTACCTATCTACTTGGAATTTTTGCTTTGGTAACAGGAAACAAAAATATATTTCATTTTTGGCCCAACAACACCAAAACATCAGTATCATCACTTTCGAACAACCAGTTGATCATGAGTAGAAGACAGGTCGATGGCATGAAGCAGCATTTTTATATCTGCTTCTTCTTTGGAACTGAAAAGGCTTGGAATGGTAGCTGCCTCTTTGGATGTGAAAAGTTTAGCTACCGGTATATGTCCTTCATGAACCCCTCCAACACGAATTATTCTCTGATTTTCTAATGGCATACTGTGTGCAACACTGACAATGTGGTCAGAGACAAAGGCAACATGGACAGCTATGCTTCCTTATACCTTCAGGAATCGTTGGTAATTCGGAACCTGAAGATTTGCTTAGATAACGTATTTAGCTTGCTCTGTTTCTCCACAACTGTTTCGTTCAGTTGCCTTCACACTGAGGTTTTGGTCATATCTGTCAAATTCAACAGCCACTGATTCTGTACCTTGATTTCTGTCAAAGGAGTTCATCATCAACTTCAGCAGGACACCAGCAAGGTAGACAAATGTGTCCTTAATTCCTTGTATCAATGACATTTCATTCAGTACGTATGCTGATGATACAATTCCACTGAATTGGCCAGTGTTGCAATATACTGATGCCTCTAGCTGCTTTGCAGAGCCTGACTTCGTAGGTTTTTTTTTCACATTCCCTTCATCACAAAAGGGCGAGGAAGATCTTGTGGACAGCCCATGCCTACGTACGTCTTCAGGGTTGACTTGCGATGGGCGAGAGAAGACCACTGAGTAAATTTTCTTTGGTCTTATTTACTGGCTTTGTTATATCGGCAACGGTTTTGACTTTCAGTCTTGCCTCTGTGTCCCAATATGAACACACGTTAATAAATTTCCACAAACATGCAAAATCAGACCAGCTACACTGTAAAATCTTGATTTAAAATCATTGCTTATGCAGTACCACGTGGTATCATGTTAATTATGCATAACTCTGTACGTATTACATAATGTATATTTAGGCTCACATGTCCTAATCTCTGCACATTTATGTTAGTTGTGCATATCACATTTAACCACTTTAGCTTAGATATAATTGCTATAGAATAACCTTTCTGCCATTTTATGCCAATCTAGAAAATTTACGCAGGTTCTTAAATTTGGGGATGGTGATAATACTTTGCTGTTTTACAGCCTAATAGACTATGCTACACAAGCATATCCATACCATTCGACAGAGGAGTAAATGAGAAAACTTTTGATTTGTAGTATAGGCAACTTCTTTCATGAATGGGTCTGTCAGATGCAAGGTGAAGATAACGAACAGTGATCAATCTCATAACTCTCACAAGCAACACAAAATAAATAGTTGGGCAAACACGGACCCCTGGACACACTAGAGGTGGGGTCGGGTGCTTAATAGGAGTAAGCATCCCCTGTTGACCGGTCACACCCGCCGTGAGCTCTATATCCTGATCAGGTAAACGGAGTTATCCGCAGTCAAAATCAGTGTGCCAAGAACAGCTTAACAATCGGTATGAAACACGTCAGACAGCATTAGATCTAATGCGAGGTTGCATTGACGAACTAGATCGTTATAACGACCATAGAATTTGCGAAATGCTGACTTCAATCGAGACTGTTGAAACCCCTTTACCATCAACTTGTTTGTCAGTAGCTTACTTCGATTTAAAAACTGACTATACGAATCAGTTGAGATATGTAAAAACCATATGCAGGTGATAATGGAATATTGCTACATAAATGTGGGAAGTTGACAATGGAGAAGCTGAAATCATCCCGTTTGTCATACAGTTGAGTTGTCAGTTTGCCGTTAATGTCTACTTTCAATAAAAATATCTAAGTATGAAGCAGAAGTGGACGACTCTATGGTGTCCTTTATTTCGAGCTCAGAGGGATATATCGAATCGACATATGAAGGAAAGCTATTATTGTTAATAGACAAAACGTCATCGATATATCTAAATGTCGAATTGAAAGCTACAGCGAGAGATTTTTCTCCTCGCGTAGAAGTTTTTGAATAAATTCTGCTTCATATGAATATAGAAACAGATCAGCTAACAAAGGAGCACAAGTTGTGCCCATGGAAATTCCAACAGACTGTTGGAAGACCTGATCACCAAAGACCACGAAGATATTGTCAATGAGGAACTCTAGCATATTTTTTTTTCAACTTCTGAGTACTTGTACGTGGAATCAGAGTGGTGTTTAACAAAGTAAGTTTTTGAATGACTGATCACTAGGTATGAATATTTCCGTTTTCCGTTGTTGTTGACGAAGCAAATGTCTATGATGTCAAAAAGTCTAGTCTTTAATCTATCGTGAGGAATGGTCGTGTATAGTGCTGAAAAGTCATAGGTTTTAATGTTATTGATTTGGGAAAAATTCAGCATATTCAAGTTTACTAAAAGTTCTTTACAATTTTTTAGAATCCACATTTGATTAACACCACTTCTGGCATATGTAGTCGCACAGTAAGTTTGAAGTTTTTCCTTCACAGCTGTTAATATTTTCGTGAGAAGCAAAGATGGGGGCTTGGTAGAGCACTTACTGGATCCAGCAATGTATCTCTGTTTGTAAGGGGTTTTTATGTAGTTTAGGAATCCAGTATAGGTACGGTAACTCATATTCATTCGACCCATAGACTGGGGTATCAAATGTTTCTAAAACTGAAGTATGGTTTTGAAAAATTTCATCTTTTGAAAGGGCAGTTGCAATATAAGTATGATTACCAAAAGTGGAATTAATGCCAACTTCGTTTAAAATACAGTTGTATTAATGAGCCTTACAAACAAAGACTAATAGAATCCTTCATTAGTACGAGTGTGAGATAGGGAAATTCCACCGAGGGGACAAGATTCGCAGTCTTGGACGAGGCTTTGCCGAGTCCTAGACAGCGAATCTTGTTCCAGAGGTGGAATTTCCCTATCCCGCACGAGTAAATAATGAAGGATTATTTTTCTCACATTTTAACTACAGTTTAGTGCATAAAATTAGGAGCTTTCAGAAAATTTTAGATTATCAAAATCCTCATTTGAACTTCAATGCAAAAACTAATTAGATAGGCAGAAAGAGCATACCCGAAAATGGTTTACACTGTAAGTGTAAACTTAAAAACCCAAGGTTGACCACCAGAAAGCTATACTACATTAAAATTTAAAGATAACAATGCAAAATATTTTTACTTCACTGTGTAACGTAAATCTTCACCGTGTAACGTAAATCATAGAAAATATATGACGTCACAATCAAATGACGTCGCAGCAGTGTGAGACAGAAAAATCTCACATGGCTGTCTCACATGGGTAAAGTCGATCTCACACTGGTGATAATGTGAGAAAATGTTGTCACTGGCTTTGTCAGCTGGAACCAAAACATATTCCTCGTGTAACCTATTTAATTCTTTTATCACTTCTGGTTTACTAAACACAGAAGGATAAATGGTACGTACTTTTGTTTTCATGTGTCTAATGCAGGATTTTAATATCCCTCTTATGCTTTTAACCCATTCTGACAATGTATCAAGTTCTTTTTCATATTTAGCCCATCGTCTGGCATAATCTTCGACAGAATTCATAATAGAGATGAAGTTCTGTCGCCAATTAAAAGACCGAGGTTCTCTGTATTTAGGCCCTTTTAGAATAAGTGATTTGAGGTCCTCATTTTCAACTATATCAACATCACCAGTAATGACATGTCCAGCTGGATTATGGTTGAGAGAAGATGAAGAACAAGGACACGTTGGTGGATTAGGTATAAGATGGTATATATCTAGACATTCCAAAGTTTGTTTATAATTAAAATGTTTGGATGCAATAGTAGAATTATAGCGGTAGGAAATAGAGGATGTAGACTTGAACTTGAAATAAGTTGGAATACACGACTGAACCCTTTTATGACGAAGAATGTTGCTTATGTTGACGGCATCTATTCCCTTGTTTGTAAATTTGAGCTTAAGGAACTGGCGGCATGATTTGGAAGGGATATCATCCATGGTCCATGCTGGTTTATAGAGTCTGTGGTAGGTAACATCCATAATCATAGAGTTCAATCTATATTCAGGTGTTGAAAAATCCAAGTATAGACTAGCCATAGCTTCTTCAAATAACGTGTGTAAAACTCTCAATGGAATAGAGTAAAGTTTTATACGAATATCATGTGGACCTAATTGTCTGTTGACGTATGGCAAAAGTGAATCAAACGTGACATCATTTATACTTGGTCTTTAATATGAACGATGTCCATTACTGCGTGTCCGTCTTTGCAAGAAATAAGGGTACGCGGAATGATAAATGCAGACATTTTTGACATTTTTAGTCCATATTTCTTTCATTATTCAAAAAATTTGCACAGTAGTGACGTATAAAAGGCATGATACAATCTGCTGGATCAGGCTGTATGGTTTAGAACCAACTTTGTTTGATTCCCTGAATAAAGTCGGTCATAAATGTACAAAATGTACTTTCTAATTTTCCACCAAAAAATTGTGACTTTGTGACAGAAAATCCAAATTTAAGCTAAGTCAAGCATATTTTATCAGACTAAAACCATCATTTCCATAATCTAGACAAAATTCTGCATCAAATCATAGGTTGTATTTTGTTCTACCCTAGGTTGGGGTTACTCCCGTTTTTAAGCCTCTTTTGAGAAATGACCAAAGCACTAAAATCCTCCAGCGAGTGTCAGCTGATTGACAGATAGAGCACCGGTGCCTCGTGTGTAACAATCTGTACAAGTAATGAATAAAATACCATTTCAGTTTTCCTTTTCTAAATAGTTAGATAAAATAATTTTATTGCATTTTATATTCATAATGTTCAAATAACTTTCTATTATATACCCGATTAATATTCAGTTGGACTTTTACAGCACTCATTACACACTCACATTCTACATGCACTTCTCTGTTGATTCACATGATTTTCATTATTTATACAAAATGTTGAACCCATTACTATAGTTTTACTATAAAGACACATCTTAATAAAATACAAATTGAATTCTTTCTACGAATTAAATAGATGAAAATATATTGTCGCTGTAAACTATTTAACCCGAGATGAGGTCTTCCAATTGCAAATACCATCAACAATTAGCTACACGAAAAAGGTTAGAGCTAGAATACTTCACCTCTGGGTTTTTTTGGGGTTTTTTTTCGTTCTAAAAATACTATGGCATCGGTTGTCTATTGGTTAGGCTGTCAGACTCTTGACCGAAAGGTCGTGGGTTCGAGTCCTGGCCGCGGCAGGGCCGACGTTGTGTCCGTGGGAAAGGCACTTTACGTGAATTTCCTCACTCCACCCAAGTGTAAAAGGGGCTTCTGGCCAAAGACAGTGAACGATATTGTTAGAATGGTAGTGCTCTAGCGATTGTAACGGCAGCTTGCACTGTATGCTTCCTAAGAGGCTGAGAAAGTTCTATATTGAACGGGGTAATAATGCAATGTAAAGCGCTTTGAGCAGCATACGCTGGAAAAAGCGCTATATAAAACCAATCATTATTATTATCATTAAAAATATATCAGCATCTCAGAACTTTCCGTTCGTTATTGGTGGTGAGGTTAAAACAATGAAATTGAACAGTGTGAAGAAATTATTGCGCATCAAATAGCAATGCATTTAATCCAAGAATTATCAGTAAATTTAGAATGACCTTTTTTTCCAATTTGGAGGTGCATCATTGTTGCTCTTTCAAAAGGATTTTTCAGCGAAATGCAATTTTTATCAAAATGTCACCGGCTGTATTGCCTACCTTGTTCATTTATTATAATCGGTGATATGACATTTTAAAAAACGGTTTCTATCCGAAATTTGTGTATTCCATTTAAATGAAACCATTCTAAAGTTTAATATTTTATCATAAAAGCTCCCGAAATACCATTTTGAAAAAAACAAGGAAGGGGGAGGGTACCTGGAGTACTGTATACAAGCACCTGTACGTTTACTTGATCAAGACACGAGGTTCACGGCTAGTGTGACCGGTTGAAAGGGGGTGCATAACCCTCCTAAGGGCCTGATCCAACCTTAGATATGTACAGGACTCCGTGTTTGCCCAGCTCTTACATTTTGTATTCCATATAAGATTTATGAGATTGATCACTGTTCGTTATATTCGTTGGTTTTTTTTTGGCTCAAGTGAGCTATTCTGATCGCCTGTTGTCCGTCGTCTGTCCGTAAAATCTTTATAAATCTTCTTCTCAAGAACCACTGAGCCAGAAAAGCTGAGATTTACATGAAATCATGGCCCCCGGGAGTAGGATGGTGCCACAAGAGGGGATCAAAGTTTTACATACAAATATAGGGAAAATCTTTAAAAATCTTCTTCTCAAGAACCATTTGGCCAAAGAAGTTGACATTTACATGAAAGCTTTCTGACATTGTGTAGATTCAAGTTTGCAAAAAGCATGGAATCCAGGTGTAGGTTGGGGCCATAATAAGGACTAAGGTTTTACATGCAAATATTTATGGAAATTCTTCAGATAATGGCCAAGGCGACTCAGGTGAGCGATGTTGCCCATGGGCCTCATGTTTTTTTTCACATATGCAAAATTACGACTATATGATTATTTTTGTAGATTGAATAAATTGTAGATATTTTAATGTCACCATTGTCGATGCTTACGAAGTTACGTTCGTGGGAATTTTCCTAGATGATTTTCATAGAGCATTTCAAATTTTAAGTAAAATCATAGACAATTTTCAAGATTGATTGATTGAATATTGTTTAACATCCCTCTCGAGAATATTTCACTCTTATGCAGGCCTCACCATTGCCGGTGGAGGGCTAAAGAATTTAGTCCAATACTCGGCGCTGATGGCTTTTAAGCAGGAGGGGGGGGGGGGTCTTTATCGAGCTACACCTACTGTGACACGACGCCTCAGTTTTTACGATCTCATCCGAAGGACCACCCCCATTTAATCGCCTTCTACTACAAACTACATTGTAGGTATACTAAGGCCTTATTCCAATCCGGATCCCCACGGGATTAATTTTAAAGAGAAGGGATAAGTAAATATCTGAGATTTAAGTACTGGTTCTTGCACTTTAAGCAATGAGAAATTGTTTAGTTGTGTAAGTCATCACCCATGTCAATCCTTTTCCCCATTTTTTAAAAGAGGAGTTGTACAAAAAAAAAAAAATAAGAATTACAGTTGTAGCATAAACCAAAGAATTATTAAGGTGGATCGATCCTCATGTGACTTATCAATATTAATGGTTAAAAGTGGAAAAACTGTATTAATTTCCACTCAATATAGTTTAATCTAATCAAATAAAAAAAATTTAGGAGGAAGGGGTGGTTACGCCACTCCGTAAATCCGTCATCGTATTTAAAGGGACTGATTCACGATTTTACCCAAAATTTTGTTTTTCACTTTTAATGATCAAAATCTACTGCCTAATGTGTTTGAAAGATTTCAAATGAAAATTAAGGTTATACATCATCACAGAAGCTCATTTTAGAGAGTTTATTGTTTGTTTTCTAAACAAAGATTGCGGTATGTTATTGTTTACGAAATTTTCAAAAGAAATGGATATCGATTTAAGTTTATTATATCTTTCACATTTCAAGCATTTTGGGGCTAAAATGTGTCATATAAAAGTTAAAATTTGTGACTATGTAAAATTAAGATGAATTATATTACAAACTCAATATTTCACTTGTTTGTTTGTTTACATAAAAAGACTTGAGTCTTTGTTTACATAACACAGATTTAAGGCTAAAATATTGCTTTCATTCTTGCATTCAGAAGGTCAAAGTTTTGGCTGTCAACATTAAACGAGTTATATTTTTAATGCTTAACATCAAAAATGAAAAATACTTTGATCAAAAATCGTGAACCAGTCCCTTTAAAGTACATAGACCACGTGAATATCAGCCTCGTCGTCTTGATATAGAACTTGATATTTACAACGATACGCATACTTTGTAGTATAAATTAAAATCTTTAAAGGAACAAAAAAATGTCAATGCAGAAGCTGAGGGTGGGTGGCTGTAATCTATCGTGTGAAAAGCTCAAAATGAATACGCGTTTGATTCATTAAATTTAATCATCAATGTTTCGATTTACCAGCACAAGAAAAATGACTATCATGAATTTTCAATCTTACAAAAACGTACAGGTAATGCAGGTAACACAGATAACATCCTGTGTATTTGGGACGGTACATACAAGCTAGCAGGGTTTCCTCGGGCTCGGGTCTTCACACCTGCCTTAAATTAGCTCCTCCCCGCACTTAACTTACCTGAGGAAAACCGACCGGTTGAAAAACTCGGCCTTTAACTCAATAGTCAACCACGTATTCAATGAAAACACGTGAGATTTCTACTCGATGTATACGATATGGAGACGATTTACTATCTATAAATATCAAACACCTATCTTATATACACATTGCATTATTATCGATTTTCTGAAGGCCCATACTACCTGGGATTATTAATCTAATCTACCTGAGATCTGTCTGTACTAAAGCGACCCGGCGCTGATTAAACTAACAGAACTATGTGCATAGGTAGTCTATAATACTACTAAAAAATTAACACACAAGGCATATTTTCACTGATATATTGCAAAAACTTTCGTTTATCACTTTTGATTTTTTTTTTCACTTTTGAAAAAAAATCGCCTTTAAGGGCCTATTCAATGAAATCGTATTTAATTGTGTTTAAAAAGAATTTTCTTTACTGAGTTGAGCGTAAAAAACCGCATCAAAATCGGTGCAGAAATAACAGTTATCGATCGTATAAAGGGGCTATTTAAATTGCAAATTTAAATCTAAACTTCAAAATCACAGCTCGAGCATTGGGGTGGACCTAATATGAATGTACATATATGTATATAAATATATATTATATATTATATGAATTGGTGAATAACTGCTGTAAGAACTTTTTGTAACATGAATAATGATCAAAAGTTGATCTGGCTCATGACAAATGAAAATGCACAAATACTCAAACAAATCAGTAAAATGATTTTAAAAACAGGGATATAGAATACTAAGGATTGTATAACTATACTTGTATGTATAATTTACTCCTTGCTGTCTTGAAGACTGCCAATCTGATTGACTTGGCAAAGGCACCGTCCCTTGGTACCCCCTGTATTCGTGACAAAATTTTATAATATTGTTTATTACCCCCTGTATTCGTGACAACATTTTATAATATTGTTTATTACCCCCTGTATTCGTGACAACATTTTATAATATTGTTTTATTTTCCTACCCATGTAACATCCTTGTTGTACATCGCATTTTCAATCAGTACTATAAACCAACTCAAGACCAACATCAATGTAGAAACCCCTTAACATGTATATATGGTATACATCGGTATATTGTATTGTGTAGTTCTATTTAATTGTATACAATATTCAAGTAAGCTGTCTTGAATATATAACATCTGTATATGGTATGCATGTGTACATATTGTGGCATCATGTATTTATTTTTGTGTATGCTATAAATAAGCTGTCTCAAACACTTAGAGTACAAGACTGCCAGTCTGATAGACTTGGCTCAGGCACCGTCCCTTGGTACCCTCTGTGTTTGTGACAACATTTTATAATATTGTTTTACTTTACTTCCCATATAGCACACTTATTGTACAGTACATTTCCAATCAGTATTATAATGTTTAATTGTTAATTTGTATATGCCCCCCCCCCCCCCTCTGAGGGCCCTTGATTGGTGAATATATATGTTTCATTTTTATTTTTTACTTATATATATATATATATATATATATATATATATATATATATATATATATAATTTGTCATTTAAAGGGGGGGGGGGTTGAAATGACTGCTTGTTTTCCTGTGGCTTATTTCGTATCTGAATATTGCGAGAATAGTTTGTTCAAATCCACCTTACAGCCAAAGCGTAAAAAATATGGTGGGATCTACAATATTTTGTATGTGCAGTGGCCCGGGAAGATTATGTGCTACTATTTTGAAATGATAATTTTAGCTGAGCACTACATAATTTACAGTAGCGGATCTAGTGGGTGGGTTTTATTTAAACGTTATCAACCAAAAATTATCATCATTTGCTCTTTTGCGGTCTTCGATCCGATTCACCTCCCTTTTTGAAAGAATTTTCTGGATCCGCCACTGATTTGTTATCAAGAAATACAACTCATTCCGTGTTCATTTATACCACTAAAACTCTACAAGAGTTGTCTTTATTTAAGAAGCAGAAGACACTTGCTGTGAAAACGGAAATGAATGCCGATCTGAAGAAAAGCTTATTTTAGGGATCTTTGCAGGTACTTAGCAAAAATGAATGTCAGGTACAGTGCTATTAGGTAATACATTGAATATATCGTCTGGTTAATTATCTATATATTATGTGAGTTGCATCTAAAAGAAATATCTATGGGATTGTCAAGACTGTCAACCTAGGCCGTAACTTTGTCAGTTTGTATTTGTTTACACCAGTGGCGTACTAGGCAATTTTGAAAGGGGTGCGACCTAAATGTGTACTTTTTCTACCCAAGACCATCACATGACAAAAAATTCTTTCTTTTAAAAAAGTTATTCAACCAAATGTAGGGGGGGGGGGGTGTTACCTTCCTATAGATCCGCCACTGGTTTAGGTCACAGCTGTCTCTGGGGACAACATCGTCGGTTACCCACGGGTGCTTCTATTCGATTATCTCCATCATGAGGGAGCGTGAGTGGACTCAAAACCGTGGTTTGCGACGATGTGGAGACAAGGATGAGGTATTTTAAAAGAGGTTCAAAGAACCACAGGATACAATATGACATTTGATATAAAGGTTCAAGTTGTTGAATATTGTGGCCTCTGTGTTAGGAGTAAGGACGAAGGACTTTAGAAAAAAATAATTTATGCACACCAATGTGACCACCACCCACCCATTAGTTAATAGTATGGGACAGCCTAGGGGTCTAAAGTTTTATATAGAAATGTATTGAAAAGAATTTCTTTCAAAATGCATTTAAAATCCACAATGATATATATAATTCCTATGCTCAGGCAGCTTCACGAAAACATTTAAAACTTGCTGGCCAGTCGGACCAGTGAACTGTCTGAATTTACTGGCCCACAGTTAAATTTACTGGCCCCCTAAATTTTCATATGTTTATCACATACATTTAATGCATTGTAAAATTGTACAATTTACTGGAACTATGGTTATTACTCGTATTCATATCTACCGTAAGACATCCTTTCTGTCGATACCAGAAAAACAACACCGTACACGGCATTTTCTCTCTCTTCGCCCACAAACAACAAGACTACAAATTCGTGTATTTTTCACAAACATGAAAACAGCCCAAGTGCACCTTAGGAAGTAGCCAGACTAGACTTCTCTACCAACATCAAATGTAAACGATTTATTAATTCTTTAAACTATAGAAATTGCATAAAATCAGAGATAACTGCAATTGACGAAGTTCATTTTAATTGGACAATGCAATAAAGCAGCAATTAACGGTGTGTGGTGCAATAAAGAACGCGGCCATTTTTGTTGTTTCAACAAGTTGTCCGTTTAATATTCACGCGATCAACGTACAAGTTATCTTGACAATTACAAGTATAGTTATCGTTCTTTACGAAATAAACAAACCACAATGTCCAAACACTTATTCTATGTGCTATTTTCTAAATTTATTTTTATTTTGATGGTAAATTTAAGCAAAAAAGACGTTTAGAATATCTAAATCCAACATTATATTTAACGTGACTTACAAAAAGTCTACAAGCCCATCGGACTTCCTGATTTTTAATTTTCACTGACCCGACCGTAAAATCCACTGGCCTCGGTCTTCGGACCACTGAGTTTTCGTGAAGACTGAATGCTGTAATGCCCACTCCCTCATGTAGTGTAGATTCCAGTTTGTAGACACAATGATCTCGGACAACGGCTACAGAAATACAGACATACAAAAACTCGTGTGAGCAGTAAGGCCCATCAAGTCTCTGTTGTATATCTTAAGAACCATAATGGTTATTGGAATATGTATAAGTTAATTTAATATACATGCATCCTCATGAAGTGTACATTCAAGTTTGTTCACACAATGACTACCGAGGTCATGGTGAGGTCACAAGAGGAAAAAGTGTTTTCTTCCAAAATAAATTTTCTTTTTAGGAACCACAAATTTAAATTCATTTTACAATTAAATATATATGCAAGCATCATCATGTACTTTATATTTGTACACAACATGACTCTTGTGTTCAAGATGAGGTCACTAAGGAGGAATACATAGAACTGAGATTTTTGTTTTAAAAGAGATAATGCTGCAACTCAGATGGGCATCCTCATTCACTGTAGATTACAGTTATTTCATGTTAAGATGACCCCTGGGATTAGAATGGAGTCACAAAAGAGTTGTAATGATTACATATGAATAAAGTAGACATTTTTAATGAAAATCTTTTAAAGGACCAAATCATGATGAATTCTATTTTTTTTAATTATGTGTACTAGCATCTCCATGTCTTGTAGATTCATAATTAACATCGCGACCCCTAAGTCCAGGTAGGGGAAGATGCACTATATTCACCTCGTCCTGTGGGGTTTTGTTGTGGGGCACAGCATCAAAAATGCATCATTTAATGTAATAATTAAATGAATATTAATATCAAAGAATAAATGAAAAACTAATGATTTGGATCTGAACGATGCTCAGGATGTCCACTTTTTTGTCTCGGGCTCGTAATCCTGTCTACTTTGTGTCTCGCTTGTTTTGTTTTTGTACTGAGATATTTGTTTATGTTTTTTATTTAATCTCCATTGTCTATTTTATCTAGGATGTTGTCCACTAAGCTAATGATGGGAATCGTAGCACTACCCTCCACACAGACATGGAATGGATCTGCCTAGTCCATTATCAGAAGAGTGACCAGGACTGTTCGTTCTGTCAGAGAAGTTTCTCGAGAAGCATTACAAGGTACAGAGCTACATTATTTTAAATTAGTTTTACTTCCTGGTCACTTGGCCGGTTATCAACTTATTTTTTTGAATAATCATTTGAAAACTGTTACCGCCCCTTGGACCCAATGGCTAAAATATCATGATTCATGAATATAATAAAACACTTTAATTAAAAACAAGTTCTTAGATTTCAGACATCCATTGTTAAACTCACTAACACATAGTATCTAGTATATATTGAACCTAATAACCATGTTAACTGATAGCAAATAATTAAGAAAAGAAAAAAAATATATATACACTGTATTTATAATCTCTTGAAGAAATAAATCAAGTCTTCTTGTTACATAATTTAAAGATACATGTAATATTTAAAAATGAGTCTGAGCTAGGTTTTGTTTGTCACATAAAACTAACACAATAGTCAACGTCATCTTTAGTGGTGTTCCAGTCATCGATTATAGTCGATTATAGTCGAAAATCAGTTGATTGTTGGCAAATTCTAAGCGCCATGGCAGAGCCGACGTTGTGTCCTTGGGAAAGGCACATTACATGAATTTCCTCACTCCACCCAAGTGTAAAAGGGGTACCTGGCTATAGACAGTGAAAGATATTGTTAGAATGTTAGTGCTCTAGCACCTGTAATGTCAGCTTGCACTGTATGCTTCCCAGGAAGCTGAGAAAGTTCTAGATTGATACAAGGTCTGCCGGGGTAATAATGTATTGTAAAGAGCTTTGAGCAGCTGGAAAAAGTGCTATATAAAACCAATCATTATTATTATTATCTGAATGCTTTGTTATGATGTATGAAATGCCCTCTAATTTCAGGAATTTTAGGGTCTTTAGGGGGCTGAAATAAGGTTCCATTCCCATGCTAAAAAAAGCAGGTATTTTCCCCATTTTGTACTTTGAAATTCCTAAGCAATGAAAACAAATCAAAGCAGGGTAGCCTAATTGTTCATAAATCTTCACTGGCCCATATATTACAATTTTTGCCTAAAAAATGTTATGTAAACCTAATATTTTGGCCTCTGCTTATTTGAAAGAGGCAAGCTTTGACCAAATTGAAAGTCAGAAAGAGTCCAGTTCTACCTTAATTCACTCTGGATTGGTTTTCTCTCTACTTCTTTGTGTGAAACATTTCTCCCAAGTTCAAACAAATTCCATTATTTTTCCCAATTGAAAAGGCCCAGGCCCTTCAAATGAAGACCTTAAAACAAACACCAGAATTTAGAATGTAAAATCCATTGCCCTCTGTCAGGATCAGGCTCCAAAACAGGGTCAATATAGGAAAATTATTATTGCCTTTGTATCCTTATTGTTACAATTATAACCAATGCTCAGGTGACCAATAAGGCCAGTGAGTCTCTTGTTTAGATTGATTGATTATATCTTGCTTAACGTCTCGCTCGAGAATTTTTCTCTCATATGGAGACGTCACCAAGACCGGTGAAGGGCTTCAAATTTAGGCCTATGCTCGGTGCTTATGGCCATTGAGCAGTGAGGGTTCCTTAGCGTGTCACACCTACTGTGACACGAGACATCTTTTTTTAAGGTAATCTCTGAGGACCCGTGACATTCACACCGGATACC